>NC_089596.1:75513873-75685245 GCF_019320115.1 Miscanthus floridulus | reverse complement strand
TAAAGCTTCTAACAAAGGGATCATCAAACTCATTAAGCGCAAAATTGAAGAAATCCTAAGAGGTGGCATACAGTATTAAATGAAGCCTTGTGGTCATATCGGATGTCATATCATGGTGCAACCAAAGTGACGCCTTATCAGTTAGTATATGGACACGACGCAGTATTGCCTTGGGAAATTAAAACTGGCTCTAGGCGCATACGTTCTCAAAATCAGCTGACAGCCGATGATTATGATATTCTTATGAAGGATGAGTTGGAAGATGTGGCGGGTCATCGGTTAAGGGCTTTAGTTAGCATCGAAGAAAATAAGAAAAGAGTAGCCAGATGGTATGACAAGAAGGTGAAGGTAAAGGAGTTTACCGATGGAGATCTGGTTTGGAAGTTGATTTTACCGATTGGAACTAAAAGTTCAAAGTTTGGAAAGTGGTCTCCTAATTGGGAAGGTCCATATCGGATAAATCAGTCTGTTCCTGGTAACGCATATATTCTAGAAACCCTCGAAGGGGTTGTGTTTTCCAGAGCATTAAATGGAAAATATTTAAAGAAATATTACCCTAGTATCTGGATGGATGCATAAAAGTATAAGTGCCGATAACAGTCCTATCGGCTAGAATTATACAAGGATGTCAATGTCTCATAAAGTGCCGATGCAATAGACAAGATTTACAAGTTTAACAGGGATTGGATAGCCAATATCGCACGCAGGCGAATCTGGTTGGCTTCCTTCATTTCTTTGATGTCTTCATCGGCAGCACCCTCCACAGGCTTGAGTTTTTTCTTTATGGCCAAGGCTTTATGAGCCTGGATGTCTCTTTCTTGCTGAAGGGCCTTGATGGCATTGGGTAGTTGGCTTTCTTCTTGTTGAGCATGAGTTAAGGCTGCCTCGACTTCTTTCAATTCAGCCAACAGAGCCATCTTCTTTGCCGATAAATCTAAGATTTTCTGCTTAAGTTCAGCGCCCGAAGTCTGCAAGTTGCCGATGCCCTTATGCTTCTCATTGGCAATTTGTTTCAGTTGAAGCATCTCTTCTTTGAGTTGAGCCTGAGCTGCTCTATCGGTAATGCGTTGAGCAGCCCGTTGATATTGCAGTTGGCGGCTTTCTAAATGGGCTGCTGGGAAGAGTATTTCTTCAACATCGGCAGGAATCTGGCCACGGATTGTTTTGAAAATTGCTTTGCGGGGTCCGAATCATCTACCAGTTGGGCGGTATCCTGCTGTAATAAGTTCAGGAGAGCTTCCAACTTGGACTTAATTTCTGCCGGTATTGTTTCTAGTGCAAGGGAAGAACTTATTTCCTCTCCATCATCGTCAGAAACGTCAATGGCAAAGGAAAATAGGCTGTTTGGGGAGTCTTGTTCCTGAGGAAAAGAAAAAGAGGTTAGTTAAGGATAAGTATGAATATTATAAATCGACTAGGTCAATCGGCTTACCTGTTTCAAAGCAATTTCTTGTACTTGGCTAGAGGAAGCAGCCTGGAGTATGCCGTGTGGAGGATCGGCTGAGCTTGCCGATGGGATATCCTCTGTGGCCTAATCGGTGGTTGACTCCTGGGGTATGATGACCAATCGTGTGTCCTGTACAGGAGGATTAACTGCTTGCTCAGTTGCATCGACTGATTCTGGCCAAATTGCAGACATTGGGGCATATGTGGGGATCAGCATGGACTTCTGTCGTTTTGGCTGTGCCTCGGCATCTGTTAAGGCTTTGCGCTTTGCTTGAGTTTTAGCAACGGTTGGCTGGGGGGCATCGGCACTTGTTGGTTGTGGAGCTTGGACATCTGGTACGCTTGCCGATGTACCCATTTGTTGCTGCAAAACAAGTGTAAGGTATGATATTTAACAGATAAAATGTAAAATCAAAGGAATACCTCTGAAGGTTTGTCAGAAGTAGTGGTGCTTGATATCGGAGGAATTGCCGATGACGATCCAGCAGCGGCTCTTACACCCTGATGATTAATGTTAATACAGTTTGTGATCGGCATGAGTAGAAATAAACAGGGTTGTTACCTTGAATGCCTTGATCAGGGTTGTAGCAGCAGCCAATGGAGTGGCCCTAGCTGTAGCCAATTTGGACTTGGAGGTGATGGTCTTGGCACGGGTCTTCTGGTGAGTCAAAGTAGCTAAGGTAGGGGCGTTGTAGCCGATCGGTGATATCAGGGAAACAGGCTGAAGATCGAAGGGTTTCCCACTTTTGCTCATAGATGGTGCTGGGTTGTTAACCTGTCATGAGAAAGTCAGTTACCGATATATGCAAGGAAAAAGCAGAAGGGAGTTAAAAGAAACTTACTGCGTCATCGAGGATGGCGTATTCAGGGTCGATCATGTGCCGATTTGTGTGAGCAGATGTTGCAAACAGTTGTTCCTTCCACTCTCGCCACCATTGCTTATATGATTCGGTGATGAAAGATACTGGCGTCTAGATGGATATATCGACATCTGTAGTATCGGCATCGGGGGAGAGTCGCACTACCTTATTCCAATCTATTCCGCAGGTGATTGTTTCTCTGGGTTTGATCACATCGGCAAAACAAAGTTTGATTGGCAGTTGCCCAAAAGCCAATTGACGGGATACTGCCGATGGGTTGTAAAATTCATACGTGATGTTGGTGTTTTTTCCCGCTACCGAATGTGTTTACTGGAATTGCCCTGGGAGTAATGATGGCCATCATGAGTTTATTATCCTGATTCAGAGTGTCATCGGCAAAGTTGAAAAGAAGGGGGAATCTATTTTTCTTCGTCAATATAAGGTACCCAGGCCCTATGATCACGAGAAAGACCATTGTAGAAGCTTTGGAAGAATCTGCCGATCTGGTCTTCATTGGCCTCTGTTCCAGGAAGGACAATTATGGCTTCACCAAAATTGAGGGGTGCGCGTGTTGCCGATTCCTCGTCCCCAAGCACATGGTCTTCAGTAATTTCTCGTGGGAATTGTTGGGCAAAGAAGTCCCATTGCAAACGTTTGTGAATATGGGCATTCAGCCACATGTTGATAAACCACCACGGGCCTCCTAAGTTGCCGATGGATTCGCCAAGCAAAAGTTTCTGAGACACTTGATGAAGAAGATGATAAGTGGAGCTCAGAAGGTATCGGCCAAGAGGGAACCTTACACCATTAGCCAAGAGTTCAGCTACGGGGAGGAAGACATTGGTTGGTCCTATTGATCGACCACAGAAGATAAATTTTTCTAACCACATATTCAAGAATGTGGCATGTTCCCTCTGGTTAACTGTCCCGGTCTTCTGGCATTCTTGAATGTATCCCGTCTAACCGCCGATGTTGCGGGTATTCACCCTATATTTAGATTTTCTGCCATAGATGGAGCCTTCATCGGCAGTTGAAATATCCAAGCCAGTGAGCATGTAGACATCGGCAAGTGTGGGAGTAGCTGGGCCATGTCCAAACATAAAAGTGTTTGTTGTGTCTGACCAGAAGTAAGCAGCTGCAATCATCATTGACTCGTTCTTTTGCATATCGGCAATAGATAGCCTAATGCATTGGTCTAGCTTTCGTTCTGCCCAGTATACTTGCATCAACCTATTGACCCTTAAGTACCAATCTTTCCACCCTTTGGTGGTTTTGGGCCAAGATCGGAATGTATCTTTCCATAAATTCAGGGAGAAATTTTGGGCTCTAAAGGGGATTCTATTGACCTCTGCATTAATCAGATCAATTGGATCTGGGTTACCCATTGGTCCTAGGCATTGGACATGTGGCTGATCGGTTGGAATAACTAATTTGTTGCGCAGTTCCTAAGTTTAGAGGATCCAAAGAACAAAAGAAAAGAAAAATTACCAACTGTATGAACTTGCAAAGACCAGAGGAATCGAAGTAAAAGGTAACGGAAGTGGAACGAACCGCAGGGACGTCGAAGTTGATTGCCATTATCTTGAGGTAGATGAGGGCACGAGCCGGAGGCTTGAGGTTGACGCTGGAGAAAAGTTCTTGTTGGTTGAGGTCATGCGATTGTTCGTCGGAGTCGCCGCCGGAAAGAGAGAATGTCAAAGATTGGAGTCTGAGGGTAGAAGATGAGCGTTCCGGAGAAATCTATTTATAAGCCGCTTGGAGTAGGGGTATTTTGGACTTATCTCTACACCACGCGCATGTAGGTCGAGGTGGTTCAGATGGATATGGTAACTGTTCGCACGATAATCAAGGGATTGTACAGATGATTTGATGGCAAGTAATCATGACTTGGAAGAGATATCGGTACAGGATATTTTAATTCTGAAAGTGGCGGCATTATTATGTTAGGATCTTACCGATGGATTATTGTTTCGGTATCTTGACCATAATCAAGGCAAGAGTGGTTGGCAATTGTGCGATATTTACTGTGGTGTGTGAATCAGGATTAGATTTGATTAGATTTGATAACAGATCAAGTTTTGGCTTGAAGGATGAGTTACAGTAATTGGGCGAAGGCAAACGTTATCTGGAATAAATTTCGGAGCATTAATGGTTTTATACTCTGAAATTGGGGGGCATGTGTTGACACCGTTTTTTGCACGTGTCAAAATGATCAGAGTGGGCTAATCGGCAGAGGGAAGTTACTGTGTATGCTGACAGCCGATGAAAATCAGCTTGTAAAGATGGTTGCCGATGAATGGTGGTGATCGATGGAAAGGTTGATTTAGACTCGGGCGTTGCCGATAAGGTTGAAGATGTTATTATCGATGCCGATGAAGGAAGGCTTGAAGACTACTACCGATGAAACAGGAAGTATGCCGATGGAAAGGAGGACGGTGAGATTTCCATCGTAATTGAGGCGGACAGGGAAATAGATAGGAGTTGATTTCCTTTTCTATATTTGTTAGAGTATGATTCATGTAAGAGTCACGTGTTTCCTTAGATATGGGCTTGGTGTCCTAGTTGTGTTTGGTTATGTCTCTTTAGATCAGGGTATAAATATAGAGTGAGGGGCAATGTAATGAAATATATATCAATCAATATCAAAACCAATTTTTACTCCTATTTGCATCTATTTACTTTTCGGCGACTTCGTCAATTTGCATATTTTTTTCCTTTTTATGAGTTCTCATTGATTCGGTGAGTTGCATAGCTTCAGTGTGACCTTTGGCGATTCTCGAGTTCCGTGTGAGTACCTCTTGGCCGTGATTTACGGGCGTATCGCTGTTGTCAGGACCAAAGTGCTCGTATCTTCATCCTTGTCGATTAACAGGTCAAATTGACTGGCACGCTTTGGATATCGATTCGGGTATTAGCCCTTTGTGTTTGCAGATCCACTTTTGCATCAACAGTAAGGAATTGTTTCAGCTGTGTAAAGGCAGCGTTTGCTTCCTCCGACCACTCAAATTTCTCGGATGCTTTGAGTAGCTTAAAAACGGTAGTCCTTTTTTGCCTAATCTTGATATAAAACGACTGAGGGCCGCCATGCATCCGGTAAGCTTCTGAACATCCTTCACCTTTTTGGGTGGCTTCATGTCCAAGACAGCTTTTACCTTCTCTAGGTTGGGGCATATGCCATCGTGACTGACGACGTTGCCGAGTAGTATCCCAGATGGAACACCAAAGATGCACTTTTTTGGGTTTAATTTCCATTGGAATGTGTTAAGGGCGGCAAAGGTACGCTCTAGGTCGTCGACAAGGGTGTATGCTTCCTTTGTTTTAATGACTACATCGTCAACATAAGCCTCGACGAGGTTGTCTTTTATCTTGTCTTTGAGGCAGGTCTGTATGGCGCGCTGGTAGGTAGCCCCGACATTATTGAGCCCAAACGACATGGTCGTGTAGCAATAGGCGCCGAAGGGCGTGATGAAGGAAGTCTTGATTTGGTCGTCCTTTTTGAGAGCGATCTGGTGATAACCAGAGTAGCAATCGAGAAAGGAAAGCAGCTCACAGCCGGCGGTTGAATCTACGACCTCGTCTATGCGAGGTAAGCCGAAGGGGTCTTTAGGGCAGTGTTTGTTGAGATCAGTGTAATCAACGCACATTCTCCATTCATTATTCTTTTTACGTACAAGAACTGGGTTGGCTAACCACTCCAGATGATATACTTCTTTGATAAATTCAGCTGCTAAAAGCCGTGTAACTTCTACCCTAATAGCCTCCTTTTTGTCGCGAGCGAACCGTTGTAGCTTCTGTTTGATTGGTTTGGCCTTGCCATCGACATTTAAGGAGTGCTCGATCAAGTTCCGAGGTACACCAGGCATGTCAGTGGGTTTCCATGCGAACACACTCACGTTGCTCCTCAAGAACCTGATGAGCGCGTCTTTCTATTTAGGATCCAGGTTGGTCCCGATAAGGGCCGTTTTGCTAGGATCACCGTCGACTAGCTGGATCGCTTTGTGCTCTTTGGACTTGATGTTCTTGCATGGGGCCTCGAGCTCTGGGATCTCTAGGTGGTCGGCTGGGGTCTTCTTGGCGTCGAGCGTGGTCTCGGCCATGCGAATAGAGAGGTCGTGAGCCTCTGCTATTTTGAAGCTGTCATCCTCGTAGGTGTAAGCTACGTATACATTGCCCCTGAGAGTTAGAACCCCCTTCTCAGTAGGCATCTTGAGCACCAAATACCTGTAGTGAGGTATGGCCATGAACTTGGTGAGCGATGGTCTGCCAAGGATAGCATGGTAGGTGCCTTCGAAGTCAGCGACCACAAAGTTGACGTAGTCGGTGCGGAAGTGGTCTGGGGTACCAAATTGCACAGGTAGCGTGATCTGCCTGAGAGGTGTGGAGCTCTGTCTAGGGAGAACACCCCAGAACTGTGCCTCGTATGGCTTGAGATCAGCTTGAGTTATCTTCAGGGCTGGCAAACTGTTCTTAAACAGTATATCGATGGAACTGCCACCGTCAATCAGCACTCTGTCGAACTGAACCTTATTGATACAAGGATCAAGAACTAGAGGGAAACGCCATGGCTCAAGTATTGTAGCCCATTGGTCCTTTCTACTGAAGGAGGTCTTGCGGTGAGACCAAGGAGGGAGCCATGGATCGGCGATGAGGTTGTCGGCGTTGGCCACGTTCAAGCAAGCTCGGGCAAGCAACTTGCATTCTCGTTTGGTCTCGATGGACACTTTGCCCCCAATGATGGTGTGGACACGATCGGTTGGCTTGACATACTTGTGACGGGGATCTGTGTCTTCATCGTCGTTGTCCTCATTACGCTGCTCCCCCGCGTCGCTAGGCTTGTCGGATGTATCCGGAGCCTGTTGGCGCGTGTAGATAGATTTGAGAACGCAGCAATTCTCCATGGTATGGTTTGACTTGGGATGAAGCTGGCAGGGTCCTTTCAATGCTTTGGCATAGTCTTCTTCGTAGTTGCGACGTCCGCCGCCTTTTTTAATGGTGTTGATCTCACTGTCATCTTCCCAAGCATGCTTGCCCCTGTAATCGTCACGGTGATTACGCCGCTGATTACGCTAGTCGCGGTGGTCGCGGGAATCGTTGCGCTGGTTGCGGCGATCAAGATTGTCGTTTCGACCGTGGTTGTCGTGGTAGTCATCGTGGCGTGGGGGGTGGTCGGAGCGTGGAACCCTTGCTGCTTCTTCGATGATTATCTTTTTAGCATCATCGGCATCTGCATATTTTTTAGCAGTGGCGAGGAGCGCTGTGACTAATTCAGGTCTCTTACGGAGGAGCTTGTCCCTTAGGGCATCGTGGAAGCGGAGAAAAGTGATGAAAGCCTCGATTGCCTCATTATCGGAGATTGATGGGACCTTGATGCGCATCTCCAAGAAGCATCGGATGTACTCGCGTAGTGGCTCATCTTTGTGATCTCGAATCCACTGCAGATCATATTTGTTGTCAGGTTGCTCGCAAGTAGCAATGAAGTTGTCGATGAATGCTTGCTTGAGCTCTTGCCAAGAATTAAAGTAGTTCATCGGCAAGCTGACCAGCCATTGGTGGCCTGCATGGCCGACGGTGACTGGGAAGTAATTAGACATGACGTGCTCGTCAGCCATGGCTGATCTGCACGCGGTTTCATAGAGCATGACCCATAATTTGGGGTTCTCCTTGTCGTCGTACTTCTGAAGTTTTTTGAGCTTAAAGTTCTTGGGCCATATGACTTGGCGAAGGTGTGGAGTAAACTGCTTCAAACCTGGAGGGTCGTGGGTAGTATCATATTCCATACAGCGATAGCTTTCGTGGGATGCACGATCGCTGCCTCTTTGGTTAATGCAATCGCGCAGATCGCGTTCTCCGAGGGAATGGCAGAGATCGTTATTGCCATCACAGCAACCTCGATTGCCACCCTGGTTAACCCTGCGACCATGGTTATCATGGCGATTGTCGCGGTTGTCTCGGCGGTTGTCATCCTGGTAGTTGCGGCGGTTGTCGTTCCGACCACCATCATGACCACCGTTTCCGCCTTGACGGTTGTCTGATGGGTCGTTGTTGCGTGAGCCACGTTGGGTGGGTGGCTGTGAGCGACATGAGTACTGGTGACTGTGGCTTGATTCAACTGAGACAGATGGAACCTGGGCTTGATTTACAATCTCTGCAGTCTGGGCCATAGCAGCCATCAGATAAGCTTGTATATCATCACGAACTGCTTGGATTTCTAGGGTATTGGGTAGTCGTTGCATTGTCACCATAGCAACAGCTACGTTGGCGGTTGGAGTCCTGAAGACCTGCTTGTCCCCCACCCTATCAAAGGCATTGTTAAGGTCACATGGCTGGACCCATATGCGCCGTGCCTCCTCTTCTGCCTCGGCTTTGACTTGTCGGCGATTCAACCGATCAATATTGCGTGCTTCGTGTGCCATCCTTTCTTGTTCTGTTTCGCCGACTGCCGGTGGTTCATCATTACTGACAACATTGATCAAGTCTCCTCACCTTGGTGGGAAGGATGGGAATCATGGGAACCCCGGGGCATGGTCTGGGATATCCAGATCGCATTCAACGCCTTCATTATCATGATGCTAGAGCTCGGTGTGGACGGAGGCATTAGATGCGATGTCGGACGGGGAGCTTGAGCCACCCTCTTGAACTATGTGGACTGATCCATCTTGATACTCCTCGATCCGAACCATGTTGATGAAGTTGCGCAGGCCGTAGGGCTGAGCCTGGTAATTCTCCATCAAGGCTTCGCACTCGGAGAGCCGAAGACCCGTTGCGGGGGCTGATCGGTGATGAACGGAATGCCTTTCAGGAGTAGATGTGACCACGAGATCCGTACCGAGTCGTGCAGGATGGCTGGCCCGAGCTGGTCGGGTAGATCTATTGTGGGTAGTGGTTACCTGCTCGGTAGGTTGATTCTGAATTGAATCTACTAGAGCTAGGGTTTCGGCAAGCTTAGTGCCGACCCGATCGATGGAGTCGAGCAGGCCGGTGTTGTCGATCTGCCTCCCTTTGTAGCGGGGAAGCGAACGATGGGTTGTCGGTGTGGCCGAAAACGATGTTGGTGTAGCCGGAGCTAGATCCAACGTGGTTGGAGCCATAGCCGATGCCGGTGAAGCAGTGGTCGACGCAGATCGGATCCGCGCCTCCTCCGTGGTCATTGCGATGAAGTTGTCGGAGCTAGTGGTCTAGGTGATCTAGCCGATGGTGAACATGAGGCCGTTCGGCGTAGCCATGGATCCGGGGATGATGACCATCTTGTTCTTATGGAGAGCAGTACGCACACCCCCTACCTAGCATGCCACTATCGATGAAATATGGTCAGCAGTCTACCTAAGGGTATGCCCAAGGTAGTAGATTATCAGCAGACAGATGCGTAAGCTATAAACAAGATGGTGATGCAAGACAGACACGAGGTTTTATCCAGGTTCGGCCACCATGAGGGCGTAATACCTACGTCCTACGTCTGATTGTATTGTTGTATGTCAATGAGAGATGTCTTTGAGAGGGGTCCCCTGCCCGCCTTATATAGTCTGGGGGGCAGGGTTACAGATCTGGAAACTAATCCTAACCAGTTACAATTGCCATAGGTGGCCGGATAAGGATTCACATTCTAACCGACCAGGATCTTGCTTGTTCTCCAAATCTGCCTTGATTCCTTGCGCGGGACTCCGAACAGATTGGCCGGGTCGCGCGTAGTCTTTTGGTGGGCCAGACCTCCTGGTCCGGGCTAGCCCAAGCCTAGCCGTAAGGGTATAGGGGTTAATACCCCCACACGCCGCCACGAGCGGGCTCTTGCAGGAGGACTCCTTCATGACTTGGTCGACCATTAGCTCTGAGTCGCCACGGACAAAAAGTCACATCGCGCTGAGCTCGATGGCGATTCGTAGCCCATTGATGAGGGCCTCGTACCCTGCGATGTTGTTCA
The DNA here is from genome assembly GCF_019320115.1 of Miscanthus floridulus. NCBI lineage: Eukaryota > Viridiplantae > Streptophyta > Magnoliopsida > Poales > Poaceae > Miscanthus > Miscanthus floridulus. The sequence goes on along the minus strand of NC_089596.1, from coordinate 75,675,024 downwards.
AAGCCAAAAAATTAAGATGGATTGCGTAGCGGAGCCTATTCCCATCTGGGGAGATCAGGACCACCCTAGCCCCCGAGCCGGGCGCCAAGACTGACCCATCGAAGTACATGCTCTAGTACTCGTGGGTGACATCCAGGGTCGAGGTCTGGATCTTTGTCCATTCGGCGATGAAGTTGGCTAGGGCTTGAGACTTGATCGCGGTGTGGGGGGGCATACTTGATGTCGTGGCCCATGAGCTCGAGTGCCCACTTGGAGATCCATCCCACGGTGTCATGGTTGCGGATGATCTCCCCCAGCGGGTACGAGGTAACGACCGTGACCTTGTGGTCAGTGAAGTAGTGCAGGAGCTTCTAGGTCGCCATTAGCATGGCATACAGAAGCTTCTAGACCTGGCGGTAATGCACCTTGGCATCGGTGAGTACTTCACTAATGAAGTACACTGGTCGCTGGACCTTCAGTGCTTCTCCGGGCTCCTCCCTCTCGACCACAAGGGCGACGTTGACCACGTGGTTGCTTGCCTCGATGTAGAGGAGAAGAGGCTCTTCATGTTCAGGAGCGACGAGGACCGGGGCTGAAGTCAGCGACGCTTTGAGGCTTTCCAAAGCCCGTTGCGCCTCTTCCATCTAGACAAATGTGTTTGCTTTCTTGAGGAGCTTGTAGAGTGGCATCCCCCGTTCGCCTAGTCGGGAGATGAACCAGCTCAGAGCGGCCAAGCATCCAGTAAGCCTCTGTATGCCCTTGATGTTGCGTATGGGGTCCATGATTTTTTTGGGGTTGGCTTCGATGTCGCACTCAGACATGATGTATCCGAGTAGCTTCCCCTTTGGAACCCCGAAAACGCATTTTTTTGGATTCAGTTTGACACTAGACCTTCAAAGGTTCACGAATGTTGCGGCCAAGTTTGCGATCATGTCACTTGCTTGAGCCATTTTTACCACTATGTCATCTACGTAGATGGCAATAGTCGGTTTCGGCCGCTCAATTTGGTCGGGTTGGTTGGGCAGGTCGATCTGGTCGGCGAAGCAACGCTGCATGCACCGTTGATAGGTGGCACCCACATTCTTTAAGCTGAACGGCATGGTCACGTAACAGTACGGACCATACGGGGTGATGAAAGAGGTCGCGACCTGGTCGATTTCTTTCATCGCGATCTGGTGGTAGCCGGAGTAGGTGTCCAGAAAGGAGAGGATTTCACATCCTGAAGTAGAGCCGACTATCTGATCTATGCGCGGTAGAGGAAAATGATCCTTGGGACATGTTTTATTAATGCCAGTATAGTCAACACACATTCTCTATTTCCCATTCTTCTTTTTTACAAAAACAGGAATGGCAAGACAGTCGGAGTGATATACCTCCTTGATGAAACCGACCGCTAGGAGTTTGGCGATCTCTTCACCTATGGCCATGCGCCTCTCATCATCAAAGTGGGGCAGGCGTTGCTTGACGGGCTTCAAGCCTGGGGCGATGCGGAGTGCATGCTTGGCGACCTCCCTCAGTATGCCCGTAATGTTAGAAGGCTTCCATGCGAAGACATCTCGATTTGCACGCATGAAGTCGATGAGTTTGCCTTCCTATTTGGTAGGGAGCTTGGTCTCGATCTGCACCATCTTGGTCAGGTCACTAGGGTCGATCTCCACCACCTTGGTCTCCTCAGTCGGACTAAAGGCGCTCGTGGAGGTCGGCTCATTGTAGTTGGGGATCGTTGGTGCCGCTGCATCCCCGAGCTTCGGGAGCTCGGTGGAGTTGATGATGCCAGTGGCGAGCTCGTAGTGCTCGCGGTCGCACATGTAAGCGTGCAAGAAGGTGCTCCCCACGGTGATGATGCCGTGCGGTTCTGGCACCTTCAGCTTGAGGAAGGTATAGTTGGGAACCGCCATAAACTTGGCGTAGCATGGCCACCCCAGGATAGCGTGGTAGGACCCCGGGAAGTCCACCACCTCGAAGGTCAGGACCTCCGTGTGGAAGTTGGTGCGATCGCCGAACATGATGGATAGGTTGATCTGCCCGAGCGGGTACACCTGCCTCCCTAGGATCACGCCATGGAAGGGAGAGCTCATGGGGCGGAGCTCAGACTGGGGGATGCGCATGGAGCCGAGGATCTAGATGTATAGGATGTTGATGCCGCTACCCCCGACCATGAGCATCCGGGTGAGGTGCTTCTTGCCGATGATGGGATCGACGATGAGTGAGTAGCGACCCGGTCGGGGGATGTAGGAGGGATGGTCTCTCTGATCGAACGTGATCAGGTAGTTGGACTAGCAAAGGAATGTGGGGACGGCTGAGTCGACGGCACATACCTCTCGGTAGCGCACCTTGCACTGGCACTTGGAGTGGTCGGTGTCGGGTCCCCTGAAGATCATAAGGCACCCCTCAAGGTTGGGGAAGCTTTCTCCATCCTTGCCCACCATGCCTCCCCTCTTGACCGCGTCCTCCTTGCCTTTCCCCTCCTTGGGCTTTGCGGCTTGCCGTAGGAAGGGCTTGAGGAGTTCGTAATCCTTGTAGAGGTGCTTAACGGGGTAGGCATGGTTGGTGTTGGGGATCTCCATGAGCTTGTCGAAGTAGTCAGGCTAGCCCTGTTAGGGCTACTTGCCCGGGCACTCGGTCGCGACGACCAAGGTTGGGTTGGTCGGGCAGCGCCGGTCCTTCTTATTCTTCTTGTCCTGCTGCGTGGAGGGTCCCTCGTCCTCATGCTTGGCCTTGCCCTTGCCCTTGTCCCGACCACCGCTGAAGACCGCCCTGACTACCTCCTTGCCAAAGGCATGGTTCATAGCGATGTTGAGCAGGTCACGGGTGGTCCGGGGCTTCACGCAGCTGAGCTTGTGGACCAGGGACTTGCAAGTCGTCCTGGAAAGGAATGCGCTGATGATGTCTGCGTCGACGACATCAGAAAGGGAGTTGCACTAGCTCGAGAACTGGTGGATGTAATCCCACAGGGACTCATTGGACTCCTTCTTGCAACTCTTGAGGTCCCAGGAATTCCCAGGAGGGACGTACGTCCCCTAAAAGTTCCCGACGAAAATCTTCTTGAGGCCCGCCTAGTCGTAGATGCTGTTGGGCAGGAGAAATTCTAGCCATGCTCGAACGAACTCCCCTACGGGGGCATCCTACTACCGAGTCATCCGACGGTAGGTTCCTACTCCCACCGTATGAATCGACAGTAGGGGCGTGGGCCCTAGAGCCGATAGGTTCCCGTCGTATGAGACGGTGGTGAAAGGATCAAGATGCCCAAGAGGGGGGTGAATTGGGCTAATTCTAAATTTTCTTGCAATAATTAAATCCTATTGATAACCCCTTGTGCCTAGAAAGGTGTTTCTATTACTCTAACGCACAAACGGACTTGCAACCTATATTCCAAACTTACTCTAGCATAGCAATTCTAGGAATGTAAATACAAGTATTGAATTGCTCAAAGTAAATAGAGAGAGAGGAACGCGGCGATGTTTTGCCGAGGTATCATAGAGTCACCACTCCCCACTAGTCCTCATTGGAGCACCCGCGCAAGGATGTAGCTCCCCCTTGATCCGCGCAAGGATCAAGTGCTCTCTACGGGTTGATTCTTCGACACTCCGTCGCAGTGAATCACCCACAACCACTCACAACTTGAGTTGGGTCACCCACAAGCTCCGTTGGGTGATCACCAAGCTCCCAATCACCACCAAGCCGTCTAGGTGATGGCGATCACCAAGAGTAACAAGCACGAACTCTCACTTGACCATGCGAAGCCTAATGAGAAGGGTGGATGCACACTTTGCTACTCTTGATTCACTAATGAGGCTGCTCTCTTGGATTCTCAAATCTCAATCACCTCACTAGAACCTTGCTCTTTTTTGCACTCACAAACGTGTTTCTTAGCTGTTCAAATGAGCAAAAGTACCCCCTCACATGAAGGGATCGAGTATTTATAATAGCGGCTGAAAAACGAACTGTTATGTGCCTCTGCGGGATGACCGGATGCTCCGATCATGTTGACCGGACGCTCCGGTCAGTTCAACCCGCATACCAGTGTTTAAGTGTTGACCGAACATTGGCAGGGTCTGGTCACCACTGACTGGACGCATCTGGTCGCATTTTTCCCTCACTGGAACCTTACTGTACTTGACCGGACGCTGAACCCCCAGGGTCCGGTCGCAGATCCTCTTCTCTGGAACCTTACTGGAGTCAACCGGACACTGGCCCTCAGTGTCCGGTCACTTGACCTCTCCAGCATCCGGTCAAACCAGACGTGTTCACATCAGTCAAATGAACTGATCGGACCCTACGGCCAGCGTCCGGTCGAACCGGAGCCAGCGTCCGGTCAGTATTTGACCCTCCATTTACTTCCAACATTCGATCATACATGAATGAAGTTTACTCCATAAGATCTAAGGGCTATTTTGGAGCTACCTAGCGCTAGACTTAGCAAGTGTGCACCACACCTAACTCACTAGACTCACCTAGGTCAAGCTACCCATCCATACCCCCCTTAATAGTACGGCCAAAGGAAAAACAAAGTCATAAACTACTCTAAGTGTCTCTCCAACTCCAATCGATACTTAGAACTAGTCATCCTTAACCTTGTCGTCCATCCTTTGAAAACCGAAACGATTTCCATCGTAGGGGCATGACGTCCATGATTGCTCAATCGATCTTCATTACCATGACCTAACTTATTTGCCTCTGCAAAACACACATTAGTCACAGTAATCTTATATTGTCATTAATCACCGAAACCCAATTAGGGGCCTAGATGCTTTCAATCTCCCCATTTTTGGTGATTGATGACAATACCACCTCGAGTATGTGAAAGAGTGAGGTTTTTGACATGCTTGGATCATATAAGCTTTTGTCAATAAGAACAAAAGGGTTAGTCAAGCTTATATGACCCAAGCCAACACAATGTACTCAAAGGATATGAATTAAGCATGAGTACAAGTAATAAAGCTCATTTGCATCGGAGTATAAATGCGGAAGCAAAAGCAAATGAGCATGGTACAAGTGATATGACATATAAAGAATTCAAAGTAGAGAGCACATGTCACATATCACAATCACGTAGATATCACTATCACATAGATATAGTTTTAATACATGAAGGTAAACACATGAATGCATAATAGTAATAGTGTATCACACAAATAAAACTCCAAATGTATATAATAAGCTAATTATAGATAACTAGCTCCCCCTAAATGTCACTCCCCCTGAGTCTACATACTCAAACCCTCTCCCCCTTTGGCGTCAAACACCAAAACCTAAGGGTCAGTCGGCAGGGCTGCAACGGACGAGCCGGGCGCTGAAGTGCGAGGAGCAAGTGTGAACTGGCGCCATCATCATCTGACCTGGAGCTTTGTACTGACTGACCCTCTGAAGTTAGTAGTGTCGCTGAAGTAGTCTGGGTCTGAGCTGGGGCAGGTGCTGCCTAAGATGCTGCTGGTACATCTGTCATCGGGTCTGAGGATGCGACCAAAGAAGGGAGCCTCTGAGTTGTCACAGCGACGAGAGCTGTAGTAGAAGGACCTGGGGCATACATATGCGGCGATGTAGGCATCCTGGTCAACTCGCTAAAAGATGCTCCAAGACTCCTAGAGACTGACGTGTCAGGCACAAAGAGCGAGGCTGACTGATCCGGTGTGAAGCCCGTCTAAAATGGAGTGAACTGCGGGGCTACCACTGGCGAGGATAACCACTGGGACACCTGTACTGGGGGTGAAGCAAACTAAGCTAGAGGATATCCCTGACTCTGAAGCCCACTAGGCTGTACTGCTAGAGTCGTAGTAGTGGTGGTAGGCTGAGCAAGCTGGGGTGAATGATGTGACTGTGGAGCCCCAAGTGTTGTTACTACATGTTGCATAAATCCCATAAGCTACTGCTGCATGAGTAACTGCTACTGATGCATCTGCTGCTGCTGCTAGAGGACCTACTGCTGTCGCTAGAACTCGTCCTGATGAGCCTGAAACTGTGCAAAGTTGGCAGCGGTCTCCAGAGCCTATCATGCCTAATCCTGCTGCATCCGCTCAAGAATAGCAATAAGAGCAGGGTCTGTCTGTGGTGCAGGTGGAGCGGAACTGGAACTACCGACCTCATGATCATGTCTGCGTGGAGGCATATGAGGAATAGGCTGGTAGTCGTCGTCTGAGCTATCACTGGGCTCGCTCACCTCCTGCTGTGCCTCAAGCTCCTCCTCCTCAGTAGCTACTATCCCTCAAATAATCTCGTCCTACAGAGCTATGGACTCTGGTACATCTGGACGACGGTGAGGCTGCTGGGTGCCTGAGGAGTGCTGTGCCTGATCCTCTGTGACATGTTATATGCTGGGAACTCTATGGTGGCACCTCTGTACTCTATAACCATCCATGGTGTCCTAACTTGCACTGCCTTGAGGATAAGGAATGTGATCCAATGTGCATATGGAAGCTGCCTGTGACCCTTGAAGCCCTCAGCTATAGTATCCTCCATCTCTGATAGAAGGAGGTCCCAAATATCAAACACTGTCTGCTGCATCAGGGCATTGAGAAGCCAAAGCTGGAGGCGAGTCAATCCGTCTCTGTATCCCATCCTGAGAAGTAGTGTCCTCCTTATAATAGCCTCTAGCACTCTAGCAGTAGGAGTAAGGTCACTGGGGTTCCTCCTCGACCCCTCACCAAAGGGCTCCCTGAAGCAATGGCGCACAAGATCTGTAGGGGGCACCATACCACCATGAGGACGCCTGGGAGGCTCCTGCTGTCCATAACAGACCTCATGTAACCTGACAAACTACTCCTATAGCCTCAGTATCTCCCTGTCCCTCTGACTCATCATTCTATAGTCCCTGCCTCTGAATGCAAAGTGAATAAATCTGTGTTGGGGGTCAATGAAGAGTGAAGCATAGAACTGATGGACCCAAGATGGAACATATAATCATGTCCGTCTAATCAAATCTATCAGCCCCTACAGATATGCAAGGTAGGGGCAAATGTGCTCTCCAGCTGCTGCGACTATAGCCTCTATGCTGTAGACTCTCTGAGATATGAAGACTGCTCCACTATTTAGATAGGCATTATAGAAATCCTCCTGTAGTGGCGTGTAGAAACCCTCTGCTGCTCTCTCATCCCTCCTGGGTGGAAACCACACATCAAACTCCACAAAGTGAAGCTGCTAAACCTGCTTGGCCGTGGCAGCCCTCAAGTCAAGATGGGTCACTAGAGGTAGACCCTATGGTCTAGGTGGAAGACGTGATCCCCTCCACTGTGTCGGTGGCCTCGGTGAGACTAGGACATGGGTACGACCAGAGCGGCGTAGCTGGGGCTATGGTGCCTGCTCTATCTCCTTGGCCTCCTCATCCTACTCACCCTCCTGAGTCTGCTCTGCTGGCTAGGGCTATTGCTGTGAAGCCCCCTAAGGCTGACCCTCATCAATAGTATAATGCTGTATTCAACAGTGATAGTCCTAGGTGGACTACCAAGAAGGTGCTCAACTCGCTGTATCCTAGCCCTTGTTTCTGATGAAAGCGGCAGATCTGCAATCACAACTCCACTGCGAGCACCTCCTCTCTCAGCACGCTCTGCAGCCTCTACAATAGCTGCTGCTCGAGCTATCTCTACATCTGGGTACTTCCTCTTCTTGGATGCAATCTTCTTTGTTGCCTTGCCTTTTGGATCTACAGGTAGGCGGGACGGGGGCCTCCGATCATCATCTCCTGGACCACCTCCAACGTTCTTGGTGCGAGCCATCTGATCTGACAACGATCACTGCTGCTGACAAGATCAACTGTCCACTAACACTTTCGAGGCTTGGCCTCGATCCGTACTCACGAGCTTAGCCCTGAGTTGTCTGACAACTGCCACACGAACCTCAATGGCACCGACTCACTGCATGATGAAATAGATAGATATACAAATAATCTTAATATATCTAATAGATAAGAAACCCTAGGAAGTAAGCAATTTAGATATGAAATTGAGACGACGGGCTTGCTACCTGACGAAACTGATGATCCGAAGAAGAGGAAAGAAGTGTCACGTGGGGGGATCACCGGGACCGCTAGGGTTAGGGTTCGCAATGAATCGATGGCCCTGTAAGCAATTTGAAGTCAATGCTTGTGATAGCAGTGCGGGTTAGGGCACGATGGCGTTTGGGCAGGGCCTTATCGAAGCTAGGCGTGGAAGGCTCTGCTGCGATGGATGAACAATGGCTCGGGCAGGTCTTTGGCGCGGTGGTGCATGGGAACAGTGGAAGACGGCAGCGCTCGGGCATAGGATGCGGTGCTAGGGCATGGGACAACGTTGCTAGTGGCGGCGCTGGCATTGAGCGAGAGGTAGGGCGCGGTGGCTATGGAGGTGCGAGCAGCGGCGACCGGCTACGCTACGGCGTGCGGTGGAGCTCGTGGACCGGTGCTAGATGCGGCTATGCAGGGGCATGGGAGGCGGCGCATGGGCACATGTAGTGGTGTCTGCGGCGACTCTTGGTGGCTAGGGCACGGCGTGGATGCGGGACAAGGCGTACGGCACACGGTTATATGGGTCCCCCGATGCGACAAAAAAGGAAACGGATTAAGAGTCCTAATGTCGCACGAGATCTACTGACCGGACGCTCCGGTGGTAGCGACCGGACGCTACCACCCAGCGTCCGGTCGATTCCAGAGAGGTCCAAATCCTCTGGAATCGCGACCGGACGCGTCCGGTGGTCCATGACTGGACATAGGCAGGGTCCAATTAGTTGCCTTGAACGCCATGTAGATCGACCGGACGCTAATACCCTTCCTGATCAGACGCTCAAGCGTAGAGTCCGGTCACTCCTTCAGCTTCTGTTCACCTCCTGTGAACTGACCGGACGCTGGACATCAGAGTCCGGTGCAGCGTCCGATCACTTTTTTTCCAGCAAATCTTCAATGATCCTTCGCGCTGCCTGTTCCCAATCAAGTCCCAACTTGAATAAGATCCAAATAAACACCAATTGGGACTGATGTGAGTGACCTCTCTCAAACCCTCAAGTTTTCCAAAATATTTTGCCTTAGGCTATAATTCTTTTTAAGAAAATAGGCAATGAAAGGGCAAATGGAACAAAACGACAAAACAACATTCATGCATATGCAATACTTGTAAGTAAATCTAGTTGCTTGTCAAGTTTGATGCAAGGTTAAGCTTCTTCACACGCTTTTCGGCGGTTATCTTAACCATGTTAGACAAGCCCTATATGCATTACCAAAAAATTAAACATGTTGTATATTACAATGAATGCAAGGGACAACACAAGCTCATCTTTTAGTGAAGTTACTAAAATCAAGTACATTGAGCTCATTCCGCAATCTACAAAATGTAGCCTCATCTAGCGGTTTAGTGAAGATATCCGCTAATTGATCTTCGGTCCTTACACCTTCTAGTGATATATCATTTTTGGCAACATGATCTCTTAGAAAGTGATGACGGATATCTATGTGCTTGGTGCGAGAGTGTTGAACCGGATTATTTGCAAGTTTTACCACACTTTCATTGTCGCACAAAAGAGGTACTTTTTCTAGAACTACACCATAGTCTAGCAAAGTTTGTTTCATGTATAATATTTGTGCACAACAAGCACCCGCGGCAATGTATTTCGCTTCGGCGGTGGACAAAGCCACACTATTTTGTTTCTTTAAGAATCAAGACACAAGTGATCTACCAAGCAAATGGCACCCTCTGGATGTGCTCTTTCTATCAACTTTGCAACCGGCATATTCTGAATCGGAATAGCCCACTAATTCAAATATAGCTCCTTTGGGATACCAAAGGCCAATGCTTGGTGTGTGCTTAAGATACCTAAGGATTCTTTTTACAGCAATTAAATGTGTTTCCTTAGGATTAGCTTGAAATCTAGCACACATACACACACTAAACATGATGTCGGGCCTAGATGCGGTTAAATACAACAAGCTACCAATCATAGAATGGTAGAGAGTTTGATCAACCGGGTTACCTCCCTCATCTAGGTCGAGATGTCCATTAGTAGGCATTGGTGTCTTGATTGGCTTACATTCATCCATCTTGAATCTCTTGAGAAGATCTTTTGTATATTTCTCTTGAGAGATTAAAATGCCTTCTTTCATTTGCATGACTTGAAAACCAAGAAAGAATGTAAGCTCTCCAATCATTGACATCTCGAACTCCTTCGATATCAATTCACCAAATTCTTTGCATGAGTCTTCATTTGATGATCCAAAGATGATATCATCAACATACACTTGACAAATAAAGATATGCCCATCAAGCTTCTTGGTGAATAGTGTGGTGTTGACCTTCCCAATGGTGAAGCCCTTCTCAATGAGGAAGTCCCGAAGGCGCTCATACCAAGCTCTTGGGGCTTGCTTAAGCCTATATAGTGCCTTGGACAACCTATAAACATGATTAGGATATCTAGGGTCTTCAAACCCGGGAGGTTGATCAACATAGACTAGTTCATTTATAAAGCCATTTAAAAATGCACTTTTCACATCCATTTGATATAGTTTCATTTCATGATGTGATGCATATGCAAGTAGGATACGAATGGCTTCTAGCCTTGCAACCGGTGCAAAGGTCTCTCCAAAATCCAAACCTTCAACTTGAGAGAACCCCTTTGCAACTAGTCTTGCCTTGTTCCTCACAATAACACCTTGATCATCTTGCTTGTTGTGGAACACCCACTTTGTTCCAATGACTCTTGCTCCTTTTGGTCGCTCTTCAAGAGTCCAAACTTCATTGCGAGTGAAGTTGTTCAACTCTTCATGCATGACATTGATCCAATCCGGATCTTTAAGAGCTTCTTCTACCTTGGTAGGCTCATAGCAAGAGACAAAAGAGTGATGAGCAATAAATGAAGCAAGTTTTTGAGATCTAATCATCACTCCCTTTGATGGACTCCCTATGATGAGATCTTGTGGATGATCTTGTAGGAGAGGTGTATTTCTTCTATTGACCACTTGAGGAGGAGGTTGTGGAGCATCAACATCTTGTGCTTGTACCACCATTTGCTCATGGGAGACATGAGTATCTTCATTTTCTACTCTCCCATCTTTTTCACCATCTTGTGGCACACTTGATGAAGAAGGTTGATTAATGACTTGTACATCATCTTTAGGCTTGATGTCTCCCACCGGAATGTTCTTTATAGCCTCCCTCAATGGTTCATCACCTACATCATCAAGATTCTCATGTGCTCCTTGGGAGCTGTTAGATTCATCAAATTCCATATTATATGTTTCTTCAACCAAGCCGGTGGCATGATTAAATACTCTATATGCTTTGGACTTTGATGAGTAACCAACAAAAAAACCAATGTCACAATATCTTTGAAACTTCCCTAGGTGTTGCCGCTTCTTGTAGATGTAGCATTTGTAACCAAACACCCTAAAAAAGGAGACGTCCAGCTTCTTTCCATTGAGCAACTCATAAGGTGTCTTGCCAAGGAACTTTTGAAGGAATAGGCGGTTGGATGCATAGCATGCGGTGTTGATTGCTTCCACCCATAGAGCTTTGGGGGTGTTGTACTCATCTAGCATTATCCTTGCAAGAGTGATCAAAGTCCGGTTCTTCCTCTCAACTATACCATTTTGTTGAGGAGTATAAGTTGCGGAGACTTCATGCTTGATTCCAACTTCATCACAATAAGTTTCAATGTTTGTGTTGTTAAATTTTTTTCCATTGTCACTTCTTATTTTCTTGAGCTTCACTTCAAATTCATTTTGAGCTCTCTTGGTAAACTTCTTGAAGCAAGATGCAACTTCGGATTTGTCATGAAGGAAGAATACCCATGTATACCTTGAATAGTCATCAACAATCACAAGACAATAAAGATTTCCTCCCAAACTCTTATATGTTGTTGGTCCAAATAAATCTATGTGTAGGAGTTCTAGCACTCTTGTGGTTGACATGAAAGCTTTTGTTGGATGGGTATTTGCTACTTGCTTGCCGGCTTGACATGCACTATAAAGCTTGTCCTTCTCAAACTTCACATTCTTCAACCCTCTCACCAAATCATTCTTCATTAGCTTCTTGAGTGAACTCATACCAACATGAGCAAGTCTTCTATGTCATAGCCACCCAAGTGTTGTTTTGGTGAATAGGCAAGTCTTCAAATTTGCATCTTCGAAGGTGAAGTCCACTAGATATAAGTTGTTGTATCTAAATCCATTGAATATCACTTGATTGTCATCCACCTTAGATACAACAACCTCCTTCTTGGTGAACAAGTATTGGAAGCCAAGATCATATAATTGTCCAACGGATAGCAAGTTGAAGCTCAATGAAGCAACATATAGTACATTGGAGATGGAATAATCATTTGATATTGCCACTTTGCCCAATCCTTTAACCTTGCCATTTGAGTTATCTCCAAATATAATTCTCTCTTGTCCATCTACCTCTTCATCTAGTGAGGTGAACATACAAGGATCACCGGTCATACGTTGAGTGCAACCACTATCAATAACCCAATGACTTTCACCGGTCTTGTAGTTCACCTATACACAAGAGATTCAAGCTTTAGGAACCCAAACTTGTTGAGGGCCCTTCACCTTCTCAACAAGTGACTTAGCCACCCAAATCTTCTTAGGCCTATTCTTGTTAGGGGGTCCTAAGAACATGACTTTCATCTTTCCACTAGAATCCTTTCTAAGCATGTAGTGAACATTGAAGGCAAAGGGTCTAGCATGCTTGGGCAAGGGTTGTGGTGGTAGAGTTTGACACTCATGAGCAAAATGGCCTTCTTATCCACACTCAAAACATCTCTTTGGCTTTGGCTTTGGCTTTGATTGTTGTTGTTGAACTTGAGCCTTCTTCTTCTCTACATGTGCCACATATCTAATGCCACTTCTATCTATCTTCATGATGGTGTTCATGAGTAGCTCACTTTGGAGATGCTTGCCTCTTGCAAACTTGCTCAATCCAATCTTAAGATGCTCTTTCTCCAACTTGAGCTTCTTGTTCTCTTCCTTGAGTGCATCACTACCTTTATCTTTCTTGAGTGTAACATTGCTCTTCTCTTCCTTGAGCTTCTTGTTTTCTTCTTTTAGCTTCTCATTCTCAAGAATCAAGTCACCATCATGATCAAGAGTTTCTAGCACAATGGTGTTGTGGATTTTGAACTCTTCAAACTCTTTCTTGAGCTTTTCATTATCATGCTTGAGCTTGACATACTCATCATAGTCATTGCACTCAACCACTTGCTTGCCTTTGCCACTAGATCCTTGCTCAATGCTCTCATCAATTAAATCATCACATGATGTAGCTATATCAATCTTAACAACATGGTTAGTAGCATCATGTGGCTTATTTGGTAAAAATTCTTGAGCAATGACAAGAGTATCATAGTTAATCTTAAGAGTAGTGTATTCATCTTTTAGCTTGTTGTGGCTAGAGATGAGCTCATTGTGCACCCTCTCAAGTTTATCATGTTTATCTTTGAGCTCTTTCTTAGAAAATTTGAGCTCCTTGAGTTTAGATGATATAGCATCATTTGTTTCTTTGAGCTCAACATTAACCTTTTCCATTGTATCACATTTTGCTAAAAGTGAATCATTCTTAGCATCTAGCTTTTCAATTTTAGCTCAACTCTTCCTAATAATCTTAGTGTATTGTCTTAGTATTTTAACAAGATCATCATAAGACAGTGAGTCATCATCATCATCGCTATCGCTATCACTATCATCAACACTAGCATGCTCATCATCACTACTATCATCATTCTTTGATACCTTGAGTTCACCCTTGGCCATAAGGCATAGGTGAGTAGAGGATGATGGTGGTGGTGGCGGTGAAGATGATGAAGAGTCAATGACAATGGCGGCCACCTTCTCGTTGTCACTATCATCATCGGATGATCCACTAGATGAATCAATGTCCGTGAGCCAATCACCGACAATGTAAGCCTTTCCACTCTTCTTCTTCTTGTGGAAGTCCCTCTTCTTGCCATCTCTCTTCTTGTATGGCTTGTTCTTCTTCTTCTCATCTTCTTCTTCATTGCTTGAGTCATCTTTCTTGCCCTTGTACTTGTTCTTGTACTTGTCTTTCTTGGGCTTTGTGCATTGATGTGCTAGATGACCAAGCTCTCCACAATTGAAGCAATCCATTTCGGAGATTGGCTTCCTTCTTGAGCTAGTGAAGAACTTCTTCTTCTTACCGTCAAACTTGATACCATTCTTGTTTAGCTTCTTTAGCATCTTGGCGGTCTTCTTCACCATGAGAGCAAGACTTTCATCATCATCTTCCTCATCACTTGAGCTCTCATACTCAAGTCTTGCTTTGCCCTTCTCTTGGCTAGCTTTGAATGCTAAATCTTTTTCTTTCTTCTTTGTAGAGGATGAGCCATCTTGTGGCGTGATGTGCTTGTACATCTCATGAGCATTGATCTTTCCCAAGATTTGTGTCGGTGTAGCGGTGGAAAGATCATCTTGGTGTAGCACGGTCACAATATGGCCATATTTGTCAATGGGGAGGACACTCAAGATTTTTCTCACAACATCGGATAGTGACATTTGAGTAAGTCCAAGCCCATTGACTTCCTCTACAAGAACATTCAAACATGAATACATCTCATTAGCACATTCTTTTGGAAGTATCTCAAAAAGAGTTAAGCTTTTTAATGACAAGATGATAGCGTTTCTCACGCTCACTCTTTGTTCCCTCATGGAGCGCACAAACGTCCGACCATAGTGCATGGGCGTCTTTGTGGTTCCTTGCGCGGTTGAACACATCTTTGCAAAGGCCTCTAAAGATGGTGTTGCGAGCCTTTGCATTTCATTTTTCATAATTAACCTCATCGCCTTGTAAGTGTGTAGCATCCCGAGGTTTTGGAAAGCCTTGTGAGGCGGCTCTAAGTATACCAACATCTAGAGCTTCTAAGTACGCCTCCATGCGAATTTTCCAATATGGAAAGTCATCTCCCTCAAAGATAGGAGGAGGTCCATCCCCGTGAGACATCTTGCTCTAAGCGGTTAAGCTTAAAACGTGAGCACGAGGCTCCAATACCAATTGAAAGTATCAAGATGCCCAAGAGGGGGGTGAATTGGGCTGATTCTAAAATTTCTTGCAATAATTAAATCCTATTGATAGCCCAATTAACCCCTTATGTCTAGAAAGGTGTTTCTATTACTCTAACGCACAAAAGGACTTGCAACCTATATTCCAAACTTACTCTAGCATAGCCATTCTAGGAATGTAAATACAAGTATTGAATTGCTCAAAGTAAATAGAGAGAGAGAGAAACGCGGCGATATTTTGCCGAGGTATCGGAGAGTCGTCACTCCTCACTAGTCCTCGTTGGAGCACCCGCGCAAGGGTGTAGCTCCCCCTTGATTTGCGCAAGGATCAAGTGCTCTCTATGGGTTGATTCTTCGACACTCCATCGCGGTGAATTAACCACAACCGCTCACAACTTGTGTTGGGTCACCCACAAGCTCCACCGGGTGATCACCAAGCTCCCAATCACCACCAGGCCGTCTAGGTGATAGCGATCACCAAGAGTAACAAGCACGAACTCTCACTTGACCACGCGAAGCCTAATGAGAAGGGTGGATGCACACTTTGCTACTCTTGATTCACTAATGAGGCTACTCTCTTGGATTCTCAAATCTCAATCACCTCACTAAGACATTGCTCTTCTTTGCACTCATAAAAGTGTTTCTCAGCTGTTCAAATGAGCAAAAGTACCCCCTCACACGAAGGGATCGAGTATTTATAACAGCGGCTGAAAAATGAACCGTTATGTGCCTCTGCGGGATGACCGGACGCTCCGATCATGTTGACCGGACGCTCCGGTCAGTTCAACCCGCACACCAGTGTTTAAGTGTTGACCGGACGCTGGCAGGGTCCGGTCACCACTGACCGGACGCGTCCGGTCGCATTTTTCCCTCACTGGAACCTTACTGTACTCGACCGGACGCTGAACCCCCAGGGTCCGGTCGCAGATCCTCTTCTCTGGAACCTTACTGGAGTCGACCGGACGCTGGCCCTCAGCGTCCGGTCACTTGACCTCTCCAGCGTCCGGTCAAACCAGACGTGTTCACATCAGTCAAATGAACTGACCGGACCCTGCGGCCAGCGTCCGGTCAGTATTTGACCCTCCATTCACTTCCAACACTCGATCATACATGAATGAAGTTTGCTCCATAAGATTTAAGGGCTGTTTTGGAGCTACCTAGCGCTAGACTTAGCAAGTGTGCACCACACCTAACTCACTAAACTCACCTAGGTCAAGCTATCCGTCTATACCCCCTTAATAGTACGGCCAAAGGAAAAACAAAGTCCTAAACTACTCTAAGTGTCTCTCCAACTCCAATCGATACTTAGAACTAGTCATCCTTAACCTTGTCGTCCATCCTTTGAAAACCGAAACGATTTCCATCGTAGGGGCATGACGTCCATGATTGCCCAATCGATCTTCATTGCCATGACCTAACTTATTTGTCTCTGCAAAACACACGTTAGTCACAGTAATCTTGTATTATCATTAATCACCGAAACCCAATTAGGGGCCTAGATGCTTTCAGGCGGTTTTCTGCTGCTCGCCGTTTTAAGCGGCGATAAGCGACGTGGCACACCTGTTTCCCGTGCGCGGTTGATTTTGAATTCGTACCGCCACTTTGTATGGCTACCGCCGTTTCAACTGGCTCTTGGGGAACCTACCGCCCAACCAAACGGCGGCCGTCTTTACATCGGGTCTAGATCTGCTAATTTTTTACACGGGTATTTATTTCTGCAAATTCGTAAAAGAAAAAACATAAAAAATCTTTTTGGTAAGCTATGACCCCCACGCGTGACATTGACAAAAGGAAGGTCCGTTACATGGGCCGGCCTACCTGAGCCTCACAGGGAAATTAGACATTATTGTTGGGTGGGTTCGTCGGTTGGTAAGGCACACGTCTCGTATAGAAGCCCAGTGGCCCAAACTGCATATGGCCTCGTATAGAAGTGCACCCACCCACCCACCAATTCGTAACCCTAAATCAGCTTTGGTCCCTGGAATCTGGAAGCCGCCGGATCGCCGCCGCCTCCGCTCCCGCACGCCTCTCGCCGCCTCCGCCTCTTCTCTCCTTGCCGGCCGCCGCCTCCTCCTTCGTCGGTAAGGCACCTCATCACCTTACAAATCCCCCGATTTGTCCTCACAGAGATTCCCCTTGGCCCTCCTAATCTCGCGATCTGTTTCAAGCTAGGTCGCCATGTCCACCGCCGCCGGCTTCCCCAACTGGGTGATGCTGGAGCCCGTCGTGTTCCGCAGGGACGACGACAAGTCTTTCCCGGACGAGAGCAAGGCGCCCGTCAGGGCGTCCGGCACCACCTCCTGGGAAGCCCAGTTCCGTTTCGCCTTCGACCTCGCGGAGCCCCCGTCCATCTCCCGCATCTTCGCGCAGCTGCCGGGCTTTCCGGGTCCCAGCAAGGAGAGTCCCTTAGCCATGTTGACGACCCACCGCCATCTCGCCCTGTTTCGCGTCGGTACCACGAGGCCATGTCGGCGTAAGAACTTCTTCATCTACAGCGCCGGCAAGCCTTCCTCGCTCGAAAAACTCCCCACTTGCACCCGGGATTTGGAACGTGTCCTCCACGATGGTAGCCCATCTCGTCGCCCTCCTGAAACGGGGAAGATGTCGCGCCTGCATAGTGTCAGATCCATGGGCCTCTTGTGCCAAGGCGAGGAAGAGTTCGCGGTGGCGGAGCTGCACCTCTACCCGGACAAACGCAAGCGTAAGGTCTTCGCCGACATCTACTTGTTCTTGAAGTCAGCTGGCAAATGGACCTCTTCGCGTTTACCCATCCTCCACAGCGACGATCCGGATGATGCCTGGCAGCTTTG
This sequence comes from Miscanthus floridulus, assembly GCF_019320115.1. Taxonomy (NCBI): domain Eukaryota; kingdom Viridiplantae; phylum Streptophyta; class Magnoliopsida; order Poales; family Poaceae; genus Miscanthus; species Miscanthus floridulus. The sequence continues at coordinate 75,657,267 of NC_089596.1, read as the reverse complement.
CATCTGGCTGACCGACACGGTCATCCCTGTCGACCGCTGGCTGTGCTGGATTGACTACGACCGAGGCATCCTCTTCCATGACGTGTTTGGAGCAGCGGCTACCGTCTCCTTCCTCCGCTTCCCTCTGCACAAGTTCTCTCGTACTCCTCCCGATATCAGACGGGAATGCAGCGGCAGGATATACCGTGGTGTGTCCGCCATTGATGCTGCCGGTATGCTCAAGTTTGTCGATGTCACCCGCGATGATGGCATTGGCTACGGGGCACTCAAGCCCGGTGCTGGCTTCACCATCACCTGCCACACCCTCCTCCCATCATCTCTAAGCAGCGGCATGGTGTGGAACAAGGACTGGACAGTCACCTCTGATGAGCTCTGGACTGATAATCGCCTCCCGCGCGAGGTTCCCATGTTCCCCCAAGTGAACATCGACAGGCCACATGTAGTGCATTTCCTTATCAGCGACTTCACATACATGATGAAGAAGATGTGGGTGGTCACCATTGACATGAACACCAGGACCGTCGAGTCATTTTATCAGTATATCAATGGTGAGGAGGATATTGGAACTGAACTTGAGTTCTTGACCAAGGAAAGGTCCATGGGTCCCAGGCCCTTCCTCCCCAGTGAGTTCTCCAAGTACCTTTCCTCAAGGTAATACTAATTGCTAGCTGCTGGCATTTATCTATCTTTCACCTAGCTGCTTAGTAGATTTTTGCTGGTTGCATGTTTATCCCTTGCATATATGCAAGTTGTTCACCACATTAATCGTTAGCATTTCACTTCATCTGTTTGTTTTTGGCAATTCTTTCCTAAGTATAAATATATATAGCACAACTACTTTACCAAGCACCTTTGCATGCTGGCTTTCTCTTGCTAACAGAATCAATGCAAGTTTGATTTGAACATCATCCATCTAGATCGCTTTTTTCACAGTATTTATGTATTGCAGGACGGGGCTTCCGTCGGTGGAATGACTCACATCAATATATATATTTGGTTCCACAAGATAGGTAGGCTTCTGTTGTGTTTGTCAACAAAATTGAAGGAGATGTTTCATGTTGTGGCCGAGGAAGGATCTATCTTATGGTCTGTTTTTATGCTGTATGAACGGATAAGTTATATCAAGTTTATCGTGTGTTGTAAAAAAAGATGTTTATCGTGTGTCCAGCTTTTTTAAGTACAATCATTATGTGGATGAGTCACTTGGAACTTAAAAATGATTGCTCCTTCCTTGTGAATGTTTAAAATGTGGTGTAAAATGGAAACTAAATAAACCTCCAAACTTTGCTAAAAATGTTTTGAAGCATCAAGATATGCTTAATTGTTGCTTTCCTCTCTGCTGGGCCTTGCCGCAAGAAGCTAGCTAGCAAGGCTGTAAGGCGTCTGCAGGAGCCTGCAGCAGCTTACGATTGGTATAACTGATCCGACGCTTACATTGCTGTTACCATGTAACGAAAGCAGAAGAAATCCTATGACTGACAAGTTGGAAGAACCCTTAGCATCGTCATCATCAGTTCTGAACAGAGTTTGCATGCATCATGTACCAATATTACTACATACTGCTATGATCCGACGATCGCAGCACGAACAACTCAATTGCAAGTTGGAATAGCCCTTGCTTCAGACGTGACATGAACCAGGTGGTTCAGAATTCGTACCACACACTAGTAAAGAAGCCCCAAAGAAGATGCTACAACAACTCCTGAGGGTATCAGGCAATTTTGGTTGGAAGCGGTCATCCTCTTGTGCGACGTGTTCGCGGAGCCCAGCCCCTACCGTCTCCTTCGTCCGCTTCCCTCTGGACATGTTCCCAGATGCATGCTCACAACCGCAGCTGGGCATCATGTGGTGCACTTCGTTCTTGTCATCGAAGAAGATGTGGCTGGTCGTCGCCATTGACATGAGCACCAGGACGGTGGAGTCATTTGCTCAGTATAGCAATGGGAGGGAGGACATTGGAACTGAGGGTGAGGACTTGACAGAGGAATGCCCTTCCTCCCCTGTGAGTTCTCCAAGGTAATACAGCTAGCTAGCTGCTGGCTTTTATCTGTCTGTCACCTAGCTAGCTAGCTACTTGATAGATTTTTGCCGGTTGCATATTTATCGCAACCGGCAAAAATCATATGTGCAAGTTGATCATCACTTTAACCTTGTTGGCATTTCACTACTGGGAGAGCAGCCTATTGCTCCAACCAGAACCAGTAATACTGCCTGCAGGCTACTTAGCAAAAGATAAGCAATAGGCTTATGAGTGATGAGTTACATGTTGCTGGAAATTATCAGCAGTTGGGAGTGAGTATACTACTTATTACCTCCAGTGGCTGTTTTTTTTGGCAATTCTTTATTAATTTCCTAAGTAAATATAGAACAATTCGTTTTAGCTTTTTCTAGATTCATAGATTTTGCTATGCACCTAGATATATATTATGTCTAGAAGCATACTAAAATGTATGAACCTAGAAAAGCCAAAGTGACTAATAATTTGGGACTGATGGAGTAGTATGTTACCTGTGCTAACGCAATGGTAGTATTTTCCTCTAGTATATGTTGTCTTAACCTAATTGTGACTATACTCTGCATGCATCATTACAAATCATTGTCACAAAACATAAATCATGTGACGGTTTGGACCAAGTACATAATAAATGAGAGTGATCACAATGTACATTGGTAATTTTGTACTATCATAATGTACACTTGTGGCCATGCAAGGTCAAATTCCAAACAATTATATATGTCTGTTGGTTCACTTAAGGCCCAAAATAACAGCCGGAGAAAATATTTCCTTACAAATCGATTCTGAAGCACTGGATTGCATGCATATTCGCTGTTGTCGTACTCTTTGGCGAGCTACAAGCCTACAAGATGAGAATGACTGCATGGATGAGAAGGAGTGCATGGATGAGAAGGAAGAGGTAAGAGATAAGGATACAGGTCTGTGTAAATAAAAAGCCTCGACATGCTAAATAGGGATAAACGAAGTTAAACCAAAGAACCCCCCTCAGGCCTCAGCAGCAGCCAGCAGGTTAAAAAAATAGTAACTAATCTATTATTATGACCTAAAATGCTTTTATTACTAGCATGCTTTTTAAAGTATTGCGATTGGAATTCCTGCATTGCAAACATCTTTTTTCCATCCATTCATGTGTTTTTTCAATCCTTTGTTTCGCTATTACACACTCATCACATTCGTACGGTTTTTCCCATTCCTCTTGTTTTATATTCCTTGGTTCCAAGTAGACTCTAAACACTGAAGACATTACGAACCTGGGAGCATTATGAACTCTGAAGAATAAGTTACAGAGGGATTTACGCAATACTGAATTTCTGAATGCCTGCACTGAAACAAAACAAAATGGAAATGTTCCTCAAATAATAGTTCCATGAAGTAGGAAACTCTAAGGGTCCGTTTGGCTGAGAGAATCATTCCAGATTCTTGCTAGAATCCGTCTGTTGCTTGCCAAACGGTCACCACAGCTAGCGATTCTAGATAGAAACGTTTCTAGCTATTCTAATTTTTTGTACTAGAGAATAGAATCACCTCCTAGCCAGTTTCGCGTGATTCTGTTTCTTTCTTTCCTCTCTCCCCTCTAGTATGTGATAAGTACACTTCGTCTTTTTCAAGTGCAATAATTTAAAATGGATCGCAAGTGAAATGTTCTTCACCCATAAAAAAAATTAGTGAAGCCTATCTATTTCTATATTTTTTAAAATAAAAATAATTTATCTTTATGTCTATTTTAGAAACCGAATCAGCTAGGTAGCCAAACGATTTCAGGAAAGTGATTCTATTTCAACAAAGAAACGTTTCTAAAAAAATCTGAATCTGAAACGTTTCTTAGAGAATCTGTATCCCTACCCAACAAGACCTAAGCTATAAAGCGAGCACAACACATAAGACCATATAAAAGGACCACAAAACAGAAGCCCAGATTCCAAGAACAATTACATCATATAATCTAAATGTCTCTTATTTGTTAGAAGGGCAATTTTTTTAAAAAAAACTTTTGAAGGGCAATAACATCTGAACTCTGGCCAATCCATGTTTTTTGTCGCTTGTGCTCAGTCTGTCCCTCATCAGCAGCCAGAAAAAAAAACTTTTATGTTTGAGCTGACACTAAGATTTCCAAATCCACTTAAAAGAGCCTGGTACTTCAGAATGATCGGTTAGAATCTTATGAGCGTTGGACAATGAGAAAACAGCATTACCCTAAACTTTCATTCTCAAAACTAATAATTTTTAAGAACTGTTCCATTTACAAATTTTTACAATACCGGTTAGGTTCCTACTTCCCTTACGTAGCTACTCCTATATTACTGTCTGTATCTCCAACAAATTCAATTCCCAGGTAGGCTGGATTGATGTAGTTTACAGAGATGCTTCTAGGGAACTAGAAGTGCAGATTACTGCACCATACCAAGCAAGAGCATGCTAATTCGAAACCAAAACTGAAACCAAGCAAGGCCACATTGCTAGTTTCTTCCACAATAGACATTTTCCAAACGGAATTAACGTGATACATCTAGGAAGGAACAAGGTCCTCAAGCGGATAGTTCCGTTTGTGGTTTGACGAAACATCAGACAATATCTTTATCAATGAAATAGGCACAATCTCGTACCCGTTCGTTAAAAAAAAAAAAAAAAAAAAAAAAAAAAAAAAAAAAAAAACATCGGACAATAGTTTGAAAATCAAAGAAAGAAAGAAAGAAAAAACAAATCGCCAGGATCTTATTTTGCCGTTCTGAATTTGTGGTCGCCGCTCCCATGCGATGCGTAGCGTTGGTGGATGGATTCATCAGTGGCCGCCGCTCCCATGCGATGCGTAGCGTTGGTGGATGGATTCATCAGTGGCCGCTGCCCACGGCGGCCGCCGCGCCCTGGGCCATCTGCGCCACCTGATCAGCAGCCTGCGCTCCCACACGGATGGGAGGATTATTCATCGGAAATCACCCGGCGAGGAGGAATTCATCCGTACATACCTGCTGGACGGTGTCGGCGGCGCGGTGCTGCTGCTGCTGCTGCGCGCTGTCGGCCGCAGCTCCGGCGGCGTCGGCCGCGGCGCCGCCGGCGGCGTCCTTGACGGACTGCGCCGCGCGCTCCGCCTGGCACTGCACACACACACACACACACACATCAGTACCACATGGATCATTCATGGATGAATCCCAGGGCACGCCATGCCATGCGAGCAAAGCGATTCGTCAGCACTAGCTAGGAAGCCAGCTCTCACCTCGCCCTCGGCGGCATGCGCCTTGCCGGCCTGGATGGATTGCTCAACGTTCGACATCGCCGATGATGGTCTTCTTCTTGAAGCTGTCAAAATTACTTGAATGTATAACCAGGAGCTTGAGCCGTGGTTTATATAGAGCCTTGTATGAGCTGCAATTCTTAATATAGCAGCAGCTCTCGTGCTGGCTCGTTTCAAAAGAAAAATTCTTGACAGGTGTTAGGTTAGTTTTTAGCCATTGCTAATCACCGCAAGCCAAATTTAGAGCCTCCACACATAGCCTGGTCTGGAGACAATCTGAAGCATCAATTCATCACACAAGTTTTCTTTTGAGCGATTTCATTCTGTTTTCATCGCCGCTTCACAACGCCTTCTTGTAAATTTTGTATATATTTTTTTCCCTTTTTCCTTGGCTTAGGCCTCTGTGACTTTCTTCTCTATTAATTAATACAAGCCCGGCAATCTCCATTAATAATCTACATGATCTACGGCTGGCTAGTTAATCGTCACAGCAAATTTTGTGGTTTACAGGCTCAAAACCCTGCATCTTTGAAAATCTAGGTACAAGAACAAATGATCATTAACAGGCACTGAGACTGAAAGAAAACAAAATCTATGCGTAGTCTGAGTCCGGCGTGGTGCTGAACACCGGCTTGTCCTTGTCCACCACCACGGCGGCGGGGACGGCGGCGCTGCCGGCGTCCTTACCGGCGCCGCTGCTCCCGCTCTTTCGGCGCGGCTTGGCCTCGCCGAGCATGGTGATGACGTCGCGCATGGAGGGCCGGTCCCGCGGCGCCCTGGCGGTGCAGAGCACGGCGATGCGGAGCACGAGCAGCATCTCCTCCCGGACGTGCGCGCACCGGCCGCCGACGTTCGCGTCGAGGTGCTCCTCCACCGTGTTGCTCCGGATCTTCTCCCTCACCCACCCCACGATGTCCTGCCCCTCGCCGAACTCCGCCTCCACCGCCCGCCGCCCCGTGATCATCTCCATCAGCACCACCCCGTAGCTGTAGATGTCGCTCTTCTGATCCACCTTCAGCGTGTACCCGTACTCTGCGCATTGATTCAGATCGAATCGATCAACTTCTGAAATCCAACGCATCAAGGATTTTCGAGATCGAACTCTGAATCCAGCTTTGGCGATTGCAATGGTGATTGGTACCTGGCGCGATGTAGCCGTAGTATCCGGCGACGACGGAGACGGACTCGTTGGTGCGGCCGAGGGCGCGGGCGAGGCCGAAGTCGGCGATGCGGGCCTCCATGTTGGCGTCGAGGAGGATGTTGTTGGACTTGATGTCGCGGTGGATCACCGGCGGGTGGCAGTCGTGGTGGAGGTAGGCGAGCCCCTGCGCCACGCCGGCGGCGACGTCGTACCGCGACACCCAGTCCGCCAGCGCCCGCTTCTCCGGCGGGCCGTGCAGCGCCTCCCACAGGCTGCCGTTGGGCATGAACTCGTACAGCATCATCGCGTCGCTGTCGTTGTGGAGGTAACCCAGCAGCCGCACGATGTTCCGGTGCCGGAGCCGACCCAGGAGCCCCACCTCCTTCAGCACGTCGGCGGTCAGCTCGTTCCCCGCCGCGGCGTCGCCGTCCATCGCCGCCGGCCGCCAGAGCTTCTTCACGGCGATCACGGTGCGCGCGCGCGGGAGCTCGGCCTTGTACACCACCCCGGTGGCGCCCATGCCCACCACGTTGGCTTCCTTGACGCACGCCAGCACGTCGGCGCTCGTGAACCCGAGCCGCTGGAACGCCGTCAGCCGCCACGGCCACGCCCCGGACTCCACGCCGAGGCTCTCGTCGTCGCCGCAGCACCCGCCGCCGCCCATGTACCACCGCCGGTACGCGTAGCGCCCGCCGAGCGCCGCCGCGAACACCGCCACGACGGCGAGCATCCCGGCCAGCCAGCCCACCGCGATGCGCTTCAGGCGCGCGCTGCCGTGGGGGCGCGCCGCCGCCAGGCCCATGTCGCGGCTCCCGGAGCACGGCGGGAGCACGCCGCCGCACAGCCCGGCGTTCCCGGCCAGCTCGTCCGGGTTGATCGATCGCAGGACGCCGTTCCCCGGCACGGGACCTGTTAAATTGTTGTACGCGAGGTTGAGCGTCTCCAACGCCGGCGAGCTCCCGAAGTTCTCCGGGATGCCGCCGGTCAGGGAGTTGCTCGACAGATCGAGGATGGCCATCGCGGGCATCTTGGCGAGCGCCTTCGGTATCTCGCCGGTGAGCCGGTTGTGCCTGTGGTTGAGCTTGACCAGCCTCTGGCACGACGCCAGGTTGGACGGTATCGTGCCAGCAAGCCGGTTGTTGGACAGGTCCAGCTCGGCCAGTGCGGGGCAGTCCTGGAACTGGTCGGGGAGCTCGCCGGAGATGATGTTGTCCGACGCCAGGAAGCTCTGCAAGGTCGGGATCGTGAAGAGGCTCGACGGCAGCGAGTACTGGAGGTGGTTGTGAGAAACGTCGATGAACGACAGCGACGTCGACAACGCGAGGTCGCCAGGGAGCTCCCCGGACAGTTCGTTGCCGGCGAGCTCGAGCCGCTGAAGCGACGGCAGCTTGCCGAACCCGATCGGGATCGTGCCGGTCAGCCGGTTGCTCTGCATGCGCACGCGGACGAGCGACGCGCACGACGCGAGCCCCGCCGGGATCCCGCCGGTGAAGCCGTTGTTGAACATGATCAGCTTGGCGAGCTACTTGCCGTCGCAGATCCCAGCCGGCACTGGCCCGGAGAAGGAGTTCGACGACACGTCCACCCACTGCAACGGCGAGCTCTTGCCGAGCGACGCCGGTAGCTGCCCCGTCAAGGAGTTGTTCCACAGCTCGAGCACCTCGAGGCTCGGCATGTCGCCGATGGCCGCCGGCACGGTGCCGTCGAGGTGGTTGCACATGAGGTTGAGCAGCCGGAGGTGGCTCAGCTGTGAGACCTCGTCGGGGATCGGGCCGGTGAGCAGGTTGTCGGACAGGTCGAGGAAGACGAGCGTCGAGATGTTGCCGAGCTCCGGTGGTATCTTGCCTTCGAGGTTGTTCTTGTACAGGTAGAGCGAGGTGAGCGCCGGGAGCCTGCCGAGCTCCGCCGGGATGGGCCCGTCGAGGCTGCCGACGGCGAGATCGAGGTACTGGAGGCTGGCAAGGTTGCCGAGCTCCGGCGGGATGCCTCCCTCGAGCGCATTGTACCCGATGATGAGGCTCTCGAGCGACTCGAGCTCGCCGAGCTTCGGCGGGATCTTGCCGGTAATGTTGTTGCCGGAGAGGCCCAGGAACTTGAGCTTGGTCAGGCTCCGGTACGCCGCCGGGATGTCGCCGCCCCGCAGGTCGATGGTCTCGAGGGAGGTGGCATTGGCGAGGTCCGCGAGAAGGGCGCCGACGAAGTTGTTGCCGGAGGCGTTGACGGTAGTGAGGTCGGCGCAGGAGCCGAGGCCGGCCGGGAACGCGCCCTCGAAGGAGTTCTGGCTCACGTCGAACACCTGGAGCTTGGACAGCGCGGCGAACGACTTGGGCAGCGCGACGGCGAGCGCGTTGGAGGAGAGGTTGAGGACGGTGAGCGACGGCAGCCGGAGCACGTCATCGGAGTTTGAATGTGTCTTGCATAATATAGAAACTACAGAAAGAAAGAAACAAAGAGAAAACAAGATAAGGTAGCCGTAACCTTCTAAATCTTCTGCAAATTATACATTCATACCTTAATGCTTCATTGTGTAAAGTCGAATTCCTAACAGTAAATCTGATTTTTGCACCGTGGAGGAATGCAGACAAGCTCTCCGTTGGACATTATTGTGTTTACAAAGACACTGAAGGTATCTGAACTTGTGTTTCTACTCCACTTTGATGCATGTGGCACACAAATCATCAGAATGCCAATACCCAAGCAATGTGCCACAGCACACCAAAACGGCTAGAAACACATGCATCTTGATCAAAACAGCCTACCCAGGGAGTAGGAAACGAAAACCAAGCCAATTTATAGGGCCTAATGCATGCCCTAATCGAAGGTGTTTGATTTTGAGCAAACTTTGCATGATGTGCAGCCAGCTAGAGGTGCAGGCTAACGTATAGTACTCGAGATGGGGATGATCAGGTCATGCAATGGCGTGTGGTGGTATTTAAGCAACTGTTGGCACCAACCAAACTTAATCATGCAGACATGATCGAGTTTGGTGTTGAGAGGAAGGAAAAAAAAGATCCCCAAAGTTGGCTATGCTAGCCTGTGATGCCATCCTCTCACCATTATCGACCCTTCTTTGCTTCCATGTAATATCCTTGCATGCAGCACCCAATCATTTTGCACCGACTTGTTGAGGAATAATGATTTCAGTTAATAAGTTTCATGCATGTTTAGGCTATGGTATATCGAGTTGTCATGTTGTCTACTAACACTACTAGATTCAGGTTCTTTGCCGAGTGCCTGAGACACTCGGCAAAGCCTTTGCCGAGTGCGGCACTCGGCAACGAACACACGGCAAAAAATTGATCGGCAAAGCCCTCTTTGTCGAGTGTTTTTTATCGAGCACTCGGCAAAAAAAAGCGACCGTCACGGCGCCGGTCCCGTTGACGGTCACTTTGCCGAGTGCCAACCCTGCAGGCACTCGACAAAGATTTTTTATTTTTTTTAAAAAAAATTCTTTGCCGAGTGCCAACCCGGCAGGCACTCGGCAAAGATTTTTTATTTTTTTTATAAAAATTCTTTGTATTTTTTTTAAAAAAATTCTTTGCCGAGTGCCAACCCTACAGGCACTCGGCAAAGATTTTTTATTTTTTTTAAAAAAAATCTTTGCCGAGTGCCAACCCTGCAGGCACTCGGCAAAGATGTTTTATTTTTTTTTTAAAATTTCTTTGCCGAGTGCCATCCCTGCAGGCACTCGGCAAAGAGTTTTTATTTTTTTAAAAAAAAAATTCTTTGCCGAGTGCCCTCTGGCCGGCACTCGGCAAAGTTTAATTTTTTTTTAAAAAAAATTCTTTGCAGAGTGCCATGGTCACAGCACTCGGCAAAGCTAAAAAATTTGTTTTCTGGGCGCCCATTTTCCCAGCTTTGCCGAGTGCTGTGACCATTGCACTCGGCAAAGGGGTCCTTTGCCGAGTGCAACACTCGGCAAAGTGACCCAAAACGGCAATTTTTATTTTAATTTTACATTCTATCATGACAAATAAATTTATACAAACATATATCACATATATATCTCATCCATCACATATATATCTCATCCATCCACACATCCATCCACACATATCACATCCATCACAATATATATCACATATATAATAATAAGTGCTCAAGTCCATCCAAATAAATCCACAAGTCCATCAAAGTCCACAAGTGCATCACAAGTATATCACAAGTCCATCACCAAGTGAACAACAAATGTAAAAAAATACAACATGCACTCATCTCGACCACTGCGACTGTGGTGAAGGCACAAATCCATCATTCGAAGGTGCATGAGGTGGATTATTCGAACCACCGTCAGAGAAAGACTGCACAAAGGAGAAAAGATTGCATGTGAGACAAGATTATTTGGATAGCTAATCTAGGACGGTAGATGCCATACAAGCAAAGCACAAGCGAAAGTAAAAACTTTCATACTCACAGGAGTAGCTGCAGCTGTAGGACGCGTAGACGGAGGTAGAACCAACAGCCCAGGTGGCAGAGACAAGCCCATACATTGCCCAAGCCCTTGTAGAAACTCCGTAATGTCCGTCAGCCTCTGCGCCTGGGCCTGCCGCTCAGCCCGCTCGGCCTCCCGCTCGGCCCATTTGGCCTCCCGCTCGGCCCGCTCGGCCTCCAGCTGGGCCACCATCCTCTGGTACCCGGCCTCTAGCTCTAGACGTTGCTTCATTTCTTCTTCCAGCCGGGCCTGCAATATTTCACTTCAATATTTCAGTAATGTAAAGCTAATTAAGGTGTGTAAAGATCAATGTATGATGAGTAAAATAGGAATAACCTCGAGTGCATCGACCCAGTGTTGTGCAGCAGGCGGCCGTGTGCGAATGGCCGGGCTCTCGCTCGTGCTCCGTGCTCGGATCTAGGAGAGAGAGGGAGTACAGGTCGTGTCGATGACGCCATCGCCAAGCTAGAACCGCCCATGCTTCTTGCCTTGCCCCGCCCTCATGACAGCCTCTCCATCGAAGTCCTGGGTGCTCGGATCGTGATCTGACCCATGGAGCGACCTCGCCACCTCAGTGTACTCACTGATGCGGGAGTGGAAGCTCGGGTTCGTGTATGCCTCGGGCCGGTCCTCTAGGTTGAAGGAGACGTCGGACGTCGCCTTGCCCTTGTGGGTCATACACCATGCTTGAAAGTCCGAGCAAGCCTGGCCACTATGTGACGCCGACTACGAGAAAGGCAACACGATGATTAGAAATCAGGTAGAACTGAGCGTCGTAATAGAGAAATGAATTCGCGTACCCATGCTTGTTTGTATCCGGCGAGGTTGCGGCTGCCTTGATGGTGTGCTGGACCTTGCATCTACAAACGACGGTCCCGGGCATCCCTATGCATCTTGAGGTACTCCTCCATGAACCACCTCTCCACCATCATCGCCCAACACTCGGGATATGCTTGGCACCACCAGGGAATCATCTACACGTCATCAAGTATTGGACATATAAGAAGATCAAATTAAACCAACTTAATCTCAAAATGAATCAATGTTGATGTTCTACATTTACCTCAAGGTACTGCTCCCAGGTCAGCTGCATCTCTCTTGCGTCTTTCTTGGTTTCCTCTCTCCAAGCTTCGACCCGTAGTAGGTTACGATGGCCTGGATGCGCACCTCGTGATGCATGTCGGTGACGAGTTTTTTACAGGCTTTGGTAGTCACCTGCTCCACCCTGGCCTCAAATCCCTCCTCGCATCTGTAGTAAGTCTGCATACAAAAGCGATGTATCCATTCATTATTTCAAGAAAAGTCCAATGAATGCGACGTATTGAGCAATGTTCTTTGCCGGGGAAACTTACCCCAAACTCTGCCTTCACCCGCGCCGCCTTGTTGGGGTACTCCGCATCGGGGGCGACGGCGTAGTGGTCAAACGAGTAGGCCGGCTCTGTCTTCGATGCGTACGTGACAATGCCAGGGAAGTGTTGCCTGCACAGAAGACCCATGATGCCATTGACTAGCCATGCGCTACCACCCGACACAACCACCCAGTTCCTATACAAGTAATTAAGAAAAAATATTAGTTTTTTTCATCATATCATATGAAGTAGTGGTGATAACATATAAAGTTACTTACTTTTGCCCTTCGGGGCGAATCACTGAGCGTTGGTGAGGAAGCGGAACCTGTGGGAGGCTCGCGGGACCTCGCAAGTAGACACTCGAAGAGGAGTCAGAGGAAGCGGAACCCATGCCTGCCGCCTCCCCCTCCTCCTCCTCCTCATTCGTCTGCCGAACCAGCTCCTCGTCCTCCTCGTCAACGGGTGCCACCTCCTCCTCTAGCTCCTCCTCACGCGGCGTGGGAGGAGACGGCCCGCTCCTAAGGCGAGTCCTCCTCCTCCTATCCGATCCCTCCACCACCCCCTCCGCCTCCTCCTGCAGCCGGCGTGGTCTTTGGTAAATCAAGTTCACGGACCTATGACGGTCGCCAGCCATCTTTGTTCAATCACCTGCAATAAAAAAGAAAAACAAGATGTAATTAGAAATAGGTGCAAAATGAACAAAACATAATTACAAAAAACATAGTATTACATGTATTAGAAATAATCTTCATGATTGAGATTAGCTGGATCATAGGTCTCGTCATCACTATCGACATTGTCCAACTCATCAACACTATCCGAAGGAGGAATGTTGTCTTCATTGTCATTGTCTAAACGTAATCGCTCAAGCATTTGTATGTCCTTCAGATTTCGCACCTCGTCTCCAGCGTCCTTGTCATCATCCCTTTCATTGTCTACTTCCATTCCTATCTTTTCGGTTAAGTCTATGTCAAACCTCCCTTGTAGCCCCTCTTCTTGATAGAAGTCTCCATCATATGTGTTTGGGTTGAAGTTGTAATCTTCATCGTTTGGGACAGGTAGTTTACCATGTGGCGACACCTTGTGCACAATAGACCAACCCTTAAGATACTCGACGTCTTTGCACGCGTATGACGTATAATAAACTTGGATGGCCTGTTGAGCCACAATATAGACATCTTTTCCTGGATAGACGGAATCATGTCGAATCTCGACTAGCCCAAGCTTAGGGGTCCATCTCGTTACACCAGGATGAAACCAGTGGCATTTGAATATGATAGGAGTAAGAGGTTTGGAACCATAGAATGATAGTTCGTAGATTTCTTTAATTCTTCCATAATAGTCGAGTCCATCAGTGCCGAACGTAACAACACAGCTGTTTGTGGTTTTTCGATTGGGCCGACTCTGCTCGTAGCTTGCTGTGTGAAAATGATATCCATTCATGTCATAACCGGTAAATGACTTGACCCTAACGGCACAGCTATTTGCAACCTATCTCAGCTTGTCACTTATAGGCGCATCAGTTTGGGCTTTCTGTTTGAACCAACAAATGAAATCGGGGCTCTCTGGTCCTGCACCCCGTGAAAGAAGGGTATCATTTTCTTGCGAGGTAGGTTGCCTCAATCCATGCCAGGATTGACGAAGAAATTCCCTGTACTAACGAGAAACAAGGGGGTTGGACGAAGAAACAAGGACATACGGCGAAATAAAACAAGTTCGTTCAGAACTTACCCAATGAATGGCTGCACCTCAACAAGGTTGGTCAACACATATAGCATGATACTGCGCCACTCTTTATTTTTCAATTGCTTAGTGGTTGATGCACTTGCGCTTCCGAGTTGCCCTTGGAAAAGGCTGAGGTTCGATTCATTTTCGCCAGCATTGTAACGAGGGGGTGGATTATAAACGCTAGGAAGGTTCTCAATGTAGTATTTCTTTGTGAAGTTCGACAACTCCTCTAGAATGTATGCCTCTGCAATGTAAGCCTCAATTCTAGCTTTATTTCTACATTTTTTGCGAAGAGTCTTCAGACATCTCTTGATTGGATAGCACCAACGGTTTTGCACGGCCCCCCCATCCGTGCCTCATACGGGAGGTGCATAATCAAATACTGCATCGACAAGAAGCAGGCGGGTGGAAAGATCTTCTCCAACTTACAGAGCAACACGGGTGCCGCTTTTTCCAAGTCATCAATGACGGTCCGAGAGAGCTCCTTGGCACAAAGCTGGCGGAATAAGTAGCTCAACTCTGCCAGCACTTGCCAGACATGCTCCGAGACATAGCCTCAAACCATCGCCGGAAGAAGCCGCTCAATCCATATGTGGTAGTCATGACTCTTCATCCTGTTGACTTGCAGAGTGCCTAAGTTAACTCCCCTCTTTAGATTCGCTGCATACCCATCAGGGAATATTAGCGTCTTGATCCATTCAAGTACTTCCCTCCTTTGGTCCTTTTTCAAGACGAAATCGGCCTTAGGCCTTCTCCAGGTCTTGCCATGACTAGGAGGTTGCATCTCTTGATTTGGTCTATCGCACAACGTTGCCAGGTCTACTCTAGCCTTAGGGTTGTCCTTAGACTTTTCAGTGTCCATGAGTGTTGCCCAAAGTGCCTCGGCGACATTCTTTTCAGTGTGTATTACATCAATGTTATGTGGCAGAAGAAGGTCATCGAAATAGGGGAGCCTCGTCATGCCCGAGATATGAGTCCACATACGTTGCTCACCATATCCCACAAAACCACCTTCTTCATTGGGCACGGGAGCATCTATCTAAGCATGAACCTCGGCACCAGTCATCATCCGCGGTGCAGGGTTTGTCACTTTGATACCTTTTGTAAAGTTCTTGATGTCTTGTCTGAATTGATGGTCAAGAGGTAGGAATTGATGATGTCTATCGAACGACGAATACTTGCCACCCTTCTGCAACGAAATGAACCTCACACCTTCCTTGCATATTGGGCATGGGAATTTCTCGTGAATACACCAGGCACAGAATATCCCATACGCTAGGAAGTCATGCAGGGAGTAGTGGTACCAAACGTGCATTTTGAAGGTTGTCTTTGTAGCTCGATCGTATGTCCATACCCCTTCGTCCCAAGCACGAACCAATTAATCAAACACGGGCTCCATGAACACACCCATATTACTCCCTAGGTGTCCAGGAATTATCAATGACAAGAATATGTTATGTCATTGAAAGGAGACACTGGGGGGCAGATTAAGGGGGATAACGAAGACGGGCCAACATGTGTATGGGGCAGCCATCATTCCATAAGGATTGAACCCATCTGTTGCCAACACGACATGTACATTACGAGCCTCATCTGCTCTGTCATGATGTTTGTCATTAAAGCGGATCCAAGCTTCACCATCGGATGGATGTACCATCTTGTCAGGATTGTACTGTTTGCCATTTTTGTGCCATGTCATCTGTTTCATGGATTCCTCAGTCATGTATAGCCGTTGGATCCTTGGTAGGAACGGAAGGTACCGTAGGATTTTCACGGGGATCGTAAGTTGCCTCTTCTGGCCATCATCAGAGTCTACCTCCAGGTACCTGGAGGATTTACACTTTGGACAGAACTTTGCATGCTCGTGTTCTTTCCTAAATAGGATGCACCCCTTCGGACAAGCAGGTATCTGCTCATACGGCATCTTAAGTGCTCGAAGGAGTTTCTGTGACTCGTACATGCTCTTTGGCAGAATGTGGCTGTCCGGAAGTAGGGTGCCAATCATGGCCAACATCTTATCGAAGCCAGGTCGACTCAAGTTTAACTCGGACTTCAACCCCATTAAGTGTCCAATGGCATCCAGTTGAGACACCGTTGACCGATCGTGAAGGGGTTTCTGTGCCGAGTCCATCATGTCGTAGAATGCCTGTGCGGCTACCTCCATCTCCTCCTTCTCACGTCCCTCATCGAACTGTCCTTGGTGAAAGTCATATAACATGTCTGCTACCCTGACATCAGCATCAAAAGCCTCCACCCGTGGTCTCACCACCTCCTCTCTCATACGATGGGCTTCACCATGGTGGACCCACCGGGTGTAGTCCGGCGTAAATCCATTCTTCACAAGATGTTTACCCATTTTCACCTTGTTTACCCTTCTCCTGTTTCCACATTTGCTATAGGGACACAAAACTAGGCAATGTCCTTTAGCAGCATTACCAAATGCACTGTTCAAGAAAGCATCGATCTTGTTCATCCATTCTGTGGTGTAATCACTCTGACTTCTCCAGCCCGTGTACATCCACTGACGGTCATCCATCCTCTAACCTATGTATCAGCGAGTAATGTAACCATCAATTGCATCTACATGGTGTTCCTACTGTCTAATAGGTGAGGATAGGTCCTAATCCCACCCGCGGATGCGTAGATGAAGTTAGTTTCCATGCTCTACTCCTATCTGAGATAGAATTTCGACAGCACCTCCCTGCTGTTCTCCAGATACACGTCCTGCCAAAGAAGAGTATATATCCGGAGAACAATAGGGAGGTGATGCCGAAACTCTGTCTCGGACCGGAGCAGAACATGGAAACTAACCCATCTACGCATCCGCGGGCTGTCCAAAAAATGTGGACAATCCGAAACAGATACGGTCATAGATATGGAAAGATCTGCATACCTCCAACCGTATCTCTTTTGAACGGGAGACACCTAACTGGGTTACGCGATCTATGACCATGATACGAAAAGAGGGGTTATACCTAGGGTGGCGGCGGAGTCAGGCTAGCGGGGCCGTGGCGGGTCGGTGCAGTGGCGAGACAACGCGGTGCAGGCAGACTGGCACGACGGTGGGAACTCCGACTCGGCTTCGACGGGCTCTTCTCTACAAAAATGGAACAAAATACTGTCATTTACAAAAAAAAATCGGCAGAACCTTCCCTGCACGGTGAGGTTTCCAAAACCTGCAAAAAACAACGGCACGATGGCCGACAAGCACATATGTCTCAAGAGAAGCCATGTAGTTTGGATATCAATCCATACAGAAGAATATATTCAAGTAGTACCACTACTTGTACTACTACTTCCACTATTGCTACTACTACTACCATTAGTTCTACTACTACTACCACTATTGCTACAACTACTACCATTAGTTCTACTACTACTACTACCACTACTTCTACTACTACTACCACTACTTCTACTACTACTACTACTACCACTAGTACAACTAATACTACTACAACTACCACTACCTCGACAACAACAAGAGAGAAGGCATACCTGACGGGCGCCGGGGGTAGGGTCGGGCGGCGTCGGGGTCGCCGGAGTCAGGAACGGGGTCGGGCACGGGCGGCGTCGGGGCAGGCAGTCCACGGGGCGTGGCTGGGGGCAGGGTCGGCCGGGGGCAGGGCCGACCGGGAAAAGGGCGCGGCTGAGGGCAGGGCTAGCCGGGGGCAGGGCGCGGGCGGCCGGGCGCGAGGGCGGCGCGAGCGCGGCGCACGACGCGGAGGCGGGGGCGGGCTGGCGTGGGCGCGGGGGCTGGCTGGCCGTCTGTTTGACTGCCCGGCCGGTCGAAAACGACTAAGTCTCCCCAACCGCCCTTTGCCGAGTGTCGGATCAGGGAGGCACTCGGCAAAAATTTGATTTTTTTTAAAAAATTCTTTGCCGAGTGTCCCAGATCTGGCACTCGACAAAGATTTATTTTTTTTTTTTGAAAATTCTTTGCCGAGTGTCTCAGATCAGGCACTCGGCAAAGATTTTTTTTTGAAAAAAACTTTGCCGAGTGCCCCTGGCACGACACTCGGCAAAGATTTAATTTTTTTTAATTTCTTTGCCGAGTGCTCCTGTGGAGGCACTCGGCAAAGAGGAATTTTTTAAAAAAAAAATCAAAACCTTATTTGCCGAGTGACTTATTCTTGGCACTCGGCAAAGACCCCCTTTGCTGAGTGCCATGCCCCGGCACTCGGCAAAGTTTTTTTGTTTTTTTTTTTGTTTTTGGCCTCCAATTTTTTTGTGCAGCCCTTTTAAAGCACCAGGAACTCCTAGTTACAATTTGGGGATTTTTTGTGGCTTTTTTATATATTTAGTTACTTTATTTCGTTTACTTGAATTTTTTCGAAAAATATAAATTTGAACTGCACGTGGTACGAATTATGGAATTTAATGATTCAAAAATTGATAGTCATGTTAGTGAGTGTAGTGTGAGGCCGTATCCAGGAACGGACCCAAAATTTCGGACATCTTATTCATGAAACATATCCGTGAAATTACGTGCGAAGTGTTTTTAAATTCTATAAAAAGCAAACGAAGTCCGAAAATTATGAAACTTTTTGAGATGTCGTGATATCATATGTGGAGGCTATGATAAAAATTTCAGAAGATTTCGTGCACGTTGTCACGTACGATGCTTACAAACCAGGACATCTCTACTTGTAAGCATCGTACGTGACAACATGCACGAAATCTTCTGAAATTTTTATCATAGCCTTCACATATGATATCACGACATCTCAACAAGTTTCATGATTTTCGAACTTCATTTGCTTTTTATAGAATTTAAAAACACTTCGCACGCAATTTCGCGGACATGTTTCGTGAACAAGATGTGCGAAATTTCGGGTGCGTTCCTGGATACGGCCTCACACTACACTCACTAACATGACTATCAATTTTTGAATCATTAAATTCCATTGTTCGTACCACGTGCAGTTCAAATTTATATTTTTCGAAAAAAAATCAAGTAAATGAAATAAAGTAACTAAATATATAAAAAACTACAAAAATCCCCAAATTGTAACTAGGAGTTCCTGGTGCTTTAAAAGGGCTGCAAAAAAATTGGAGGCCAAAAACAAAAAAACTTTGCCGAGTGCCAGGGCATGGCACTCGACAAAGGGGGTATTTGCCGAGTGCCAAGAATAAGGCACTCGGCAAAGAATGTTTTGATTTTTTTTTAAAAAAAAATTCCTCTTTGCCGAGTGCTCCAAAGAAATTTTAAAAAAAATTAAATCTTTACTGAGTGCCATGCCAGGGGCACTCGGCAAAGTCTTTTTCAAAAAAAATCTTTGCCGAGTGTCAGATCTGAGACACTCGGCAAAGAATTTTCAAAAAAAAAGTAAATCTTTGCCGAGTGCCAGATCTGGGACACTCGGCAAAGAATTTTTTTAAAAAAAAAATCAAATCTTTGCTGAGTGCCTAACAGCAGGCACTCGGCAAAGAAAGACGTGGTCGAATACCGTTACGCGGACAGCCTATGCCGAGTGCATAGATTTTGCCGAGAGTCTGACACTCGGCAAAGAAGTCCTTTGCCGAGTGCCCTTTTTTGCCGAGTGCCGGGCACTCGGCAAAGAACTCTTTGCCGAGTGCAATTCTTTGCCGAGTGCCCGATTTTTGACACTCGGCAAAGAATTTTGCACTCGGCAAAGTCTCTATTTCCAGTAGTGTAATGTATGTTTCCAAGCACTCTGCTATGGATAGTAACTATAAGGTGTGTTTGGTTGGGTGGCTAACTGCTAGCCGTCTTTTTTTTGTGTGAATATAGCCAGGCTAGTCTAATGCAGCTTTTGCATGTTTTGTTGCCTGTATAGTTAATAGTTCTCACATAAGCAATCGACTTGAGTCTTAAGCCTGTGCTACTGGATAAATCCGTGCATGCTTATTAACCGACAGGGCAATAAACAAACAGTGTCTCAATACAGACATGAAGGAGAGATGTCACTGTCTTTAGCGCAACTCGAGGAGAGTTCCACAGCACAAAGCTTTACCATCCATGACCCCTGTCCTGTCATCCCTGGATTAAAAAGTCAAAACCCAGAGATAATTTTTTAAACCAGAACAAATCCCTGAACTTTTTCATTCCCTGCTGTTTCTACGACCTCATATTCTTTCGCAACCTCTCTCCAATCATTCAGAAGCAGTATCAAATTAAGGACAGATCGAACAGGCTATTAGCTAGGCGGCCCTAATGTAACCGTTAATTAATAAACAAAGCTCGATCTCCCTTGTGAATTATGGATGATTAGTTGGGCTGCATGTTGCCATTGGGAGAATTTTGCCACCCTCTTGCGTTGGCATGGGAATCTTGGCATGTTATGTACGTTTTGTTGCTGCTTCATGCAGCGGAAGGGTTAGTTTGGGTGGAACATGTAGCATCTCATCTTTGGTGTCTGCCAGCTTTATTCGTTTGGCGTTCAGGTTCCCTTGTTTACACACCAAAGTTGAAATTTGGGTACATGATCATGAATTAAGCAAAAAGAATAGCATTATTAAGCTAACATTAATTGTATATCATACAGTTTTCAGTATTGCATTGTGCAGACCAACAAACAAAATGGTGAAAACATATAATGGATTTTTCAGCTGTTGAGAACAGTGAGCACACTACTCATTGGTATTATATTTAAACAAAAGAGATGTCCCCAAGTAAACTGTATTGATAATTACTCCCCAAATTCATGAAAACTTGGCAGATTTTGTATATATGGCAATGGAAAAAGTACAGATTTATTTCAGTAGAACGAATTTAATTTACATGTGAAATAATATAATATAATCAAGGAGCTCTAGCAAAAAAAGCAGAAGCAATATCTGGGAATCATTTAACATGGAGAAGTTGGTAATCATGGAGAGAAACATGCAGATTAATCATGGAGAATAATAATATTCGGTTGGCTCAACAGCCTCACCACCCTAGCTTATTAGCTACTACTCGTACTTGGCTAGCTATAGGTAAGCCACATGCGCACATGTGGCCCATCATCCATGGATACACACAGGCAACAACCATCGATGAGCTGAGAGGCTGGCCATGTGAAACCCTCTTGCTAAGCAGCTTCCAAAGCATACACTACCTTTCACTAGTGATCATGTATTTTTTTTTAACACAGGAATTCATCCTGTAAACTGCCTCACATGCATGCCACCCACTTTCATGTGGGGCCAACTGGGCTGGGCCCCTGCTTGCATTGTCAGTGAGTTAGGGCTATTGTATGTATCCAATAATCCAAGAATGGCGATATGACACCATTATCAAGCATGAACCTGCACTACTACAGAACTGACATCTAGTCCTGGTTGGGAACTGGCTTTAGTCCCGGTTTCCCAACCGGGACTAGCGTTCCGGGACTAAAGGTGGTGTTCTTTAGTCCCGGTTTGCCACAACCGGAACTAAAGATCCTCCCAGCTTTAAAAAAAAATAATGCCTCCCATCGCTGCCCCCTGTGAGATTCGAACCCAAGACCTCATGCACTGCCTCGCACGGAGCTTACCACCCCACATACACAACACATCTAACAATGGATGGGATGCTTTCCTTTTGAACTAACCCATCGGGGGACACCAACTAGGACTAAAGGGTCTACCTTTAGTCCCGGTTGATATTACCAACCGGGACTAAAGGTTGGAGGACTTTTAGTCCCGATTGGTGGCTCCAACCGGGAGTAAAGGAACCTTTAGTCCCGGGGGTAAAAAAAATGCCGAGGCTAATGTCAAATTGGGACATCGTTCTAAAGTCTGTTCTCTAATAGTGCTGGGTGGTTAGTTAACATGCATGGCCGGGCTGATGGATCCAGCTCAAGGATTAATCATGCAAAATATATACCATAATTCCTTGGCGGCTCATCCATCTTCCCTCTTCCTCGCCCGGCCGTGGATTTTTTTTTTTTTTTGAACGAACTGCACAAGATAGTGCGTGTTTCATTGATATAGCAGAAAAAAGTACAAGACTACAGCTCTGGAAGGCTATAGTCAGGAAAAAGAAAAGAAAAGAAAAACAAAGAAAGGGTTGCCTGGCCGTGGATCTAAAATTGCAATAAAATCCTATCAACTTTTCTCTCTGCTTGTGCATGGTTAGCGAAAGCTTGTGACGCGTTTGGTGACAGACCAGCATGCATGCATGTGGCTGATATTTTTGCATCCATGAAACCGATCGGTGTAGCTTTTGGGAGTTGGGATCTAGTTGGAACCCAATGCAAATTGATCCGTGGATGGATGGATGGATCAATCATTCGTCGGCGGCAGGTGGCGGCAACACATGCAATGCAAGAATCCATGCATTGCAGAAACGCAATTGCAAGACACGCCATGACGGCGAAACAAACCCTGCCATATTCGGTCGAGCAAGTGTGCATATACTGCTCCCTCTGTCGCATATACATCTATAGGTCCACTAGAAGATATGCAACTCCCTCTATCGTATATACATCTATAGGCACACCAGAAGGTTTAGACAGTCCTAAATATAGGGCTGGACACCGAGATGTATCTGATATGGAGATCATGGCGCAGGGCGGTGTAGTCTACATGGAAAGATAGGAACTAATCGAGGATTAGGAAAGTACTCGTTATAATAAGAGTATAACTCCTCTAGTCGTATCCAACTAGTATTCTTGTAACCAACCTGTAACCATACCTCCGACAATATAAGGTGAGGCAGGAACCCCCTCCAAGGCAATTCAATCCAACCAACACACAGGACGTATGATATTACACTATTCAGCAGCCCGAATCTGTCTAAATCGTGTGTATGTGTTTAGCTTCGAGTTCCTGATCTCGACGAACCCCACTAACCAAAACACTACCTCGGACACCCCCCTCGGTAGGTTGTCGGGTCTAAACACCGACACCGTCCATTCCAAATTATAAGTCATTCTAACTTTTTTGAAGAGTCAAACAATTTTATGTTTGACCAAAATTATAGAAAAGATCACAAAAATTTATGGCACCGAATAGATATACTATAAAAATATATTTAATGAAGAAACTAATGGTACCTATTTGGTATCATGAATGTTAGTACTTTATTATATAAATTTGGTCAAACTTGAATGATTTGACTCTCCAAAAAAGTTGGAATGACTTATAATTTGAAACGGAGGGAGTAGCTATTAACATTCATCATCCCGGCTGGTGAGTAGCTATTAACATTCATCATCCCGGCTGGAAACCAGTGACGGCTGAAACTTTGCCACAATTTACTCTGACCATCCAGGCTTAAGCAACGTCATCAGAAAATATTCAGAGCTGACCACGCAATCCATGAAGCACCGCCTATGAGGCTATGATATGAGCACTAGTCTATGGAGTAGTATTATTGTAGAATTGGGGCCAAAATGAATGTTAAGCCACTGTCAGTGCCAAATCCATGAGTCGCAAATCAAATTTCCATGAACCGTACCAGTGCACGACGTAGTTAACTCCTGTAACGTTAGACTGGGCCGAATCGTGGCTTCCCGTGGATAAAAATTCAATTCAAAATAGCAGGCTATAGCGATTTTTGGCAACTGCCACTACAACATTATTGTACTAAATAGCGGGCTATATCAATTTTTGGCAACTGCCACTGCAATATCATTATACTAAATAGCGGGTAAAGCAGGATATAGCAGAGCTATTACGGCGGAGCAAAACTATCCGCTAAATGTTATAGCCCGCTATTTAGAATATTGAAAAAAAATCTGCAGAGTGGAATGGGGGAAAAGCCCAAGGACGAAAGTCTGTCGTTCATTCGGGGCCACGCGACAATCAGCCCAGTAATCCGACACTGTCAAACTAGTAGGCCGATAGATGACGCGGATATTGGGTTGTGGCTGAAAGGATCAAGATGCCCAAGAGGGGGGTGAATTGGGCTAATTCTAAATTTCTTCGCAATAAACAAATCCTATGGTTAGCCCAATTAACCCCTTGTGCCTAGAAAAGTGTTTCTATTGATGTAAGACACAAAAGACTTGCAACCTAGTTCCAATTCTACTCTAGCATAGCAATTCTAGGAATGTAAATGACAAGAATTGAATTGCTCAAAGTAAATGCTCAAAGTAAGGAGAGGAGAGGAAACGCGGCGATGTTTTGCCGAGGTATCGGAGAGTCGTCACTCCCCACTAGTCCTCGTTGGAGCACCCGCGCAAGGGTGTAGCTCCCCCTTGATCCGCGCAAGGATCAAGTGCTCTCTACGGGTTAATTCTTCGACACTCCGTCATGGCGAATCACCCAAAGCCGCTCACAACTTGAGTCGGGTCACCCACAAGCTCTCCGGATGATCACCGAGCTCCCAACCACCACCAAGCCGTCTAGGTGATGGCGATCACCAAGAGTAACAAGCACGAACTCTCACTTGACCACGCGAAGCCTAATGAGAAGGATGGATGCACACTTTGCTACTCTTGATTCACTAATGAGGGCTCTCTTTTGGATTCTCAAATCACAAATACCTCACTAGGACCTTGCTCTTCTTGGCACTCACAAACTAGTTTTTCAGCTGATGGAATGAGCAAAAGTATCTCCACACACGAGTGGAGCATCTATTTATAAGGCAGCCTGAAAAACGAACCGTTATGAGCTTCTACGGGGTGACCGGACGCTCCGGTCAGTTCAACCCGCGCATCAGTTTTTAAGTGTTGACCGGACGCTGGCAGGGTCCGGTCAGCACTGACCGGACGCATCCGGTCGCTCTTGGATGCTTACTGTACTCGACCGGACGCTGGATACTCAGGGTCCGGTCAGTATTGACCGGACGCGTCTGGTCACACTTTCACAAGTCTGGACCCTTACTGGAGTTGACCGGACGCTGGCCCTCAGCGTCCGGTCACTTGACCTCCCAGCGTCCGGTCACACCAGACTTGTTCTCCTCGGTCAAATGTACTGACCGGACCCTGCGGCCAGCGTCCGGTAGCACCGGAGCCAGCGTCCGGTCAGGATTTGACCCTCCATTCACTTCCAACTTTCGATCATTTGTGAATGAAGTTTGCTCCAAAGGATCAAAGGGCTTTGTAGGAGCTACCTAGTGCTAGAATTAACAAGTGTGCACCACACCTAACTCAATAGACTCACCTAGGTCAAGCTACCCGTCCATACCCCCCTTAATAGTACGGCCAAAGGAAAAAACAAAGTCCTAAACTATTCTAAGTGTCTCTCCAACTTCATTCGACACTTAGAACTAGTCATCCTTAACCTTGTCGTCCATCCTTTGTAAACCGAAACGATTTCCATCGTAGGGGCATGATACCATGATCGCCCAATCGATCTCCATTACCATGACCTAACTAATTTGCCTCTGCAAAACACACGTTAGTCATAGTAATCTTATATTGTCATTAATCACTGAAATCCAATCTAGGGGCCTAGATGCTTTTAATCTCCCCCTTTTTGGTGATTGATGACAATACCACCTCGAGTATGTAAAAGAGTTGAGGTTTTTAACATGCTTGGATCATATAAGCTTTTGTCAATAAGAACAAGAGTGTTAGTTAAGCTTATATGACCTAAGCCATCATTATGTACTCAAGAGATATGAAATAAGCATGAGTACAAATCATAAGGCTCATTTGCAATAGAGTAAAGCGTGGAAGCAAGTCAAATGAGCGTTAAGGTGATATGACATATAAAGAATTCGAAATAGAGAGCACACATGTCATATATCACAATCACAAAGATAGCACTATCACATAGATATAAATGTATGCATGAAAGTAAACACACGAATGCATAATAGTAAAGTAATAGTGTATCACACATAGAAACTCCAAATGAATAATATAAGCTAATAATAATCTAAGCTCCCCCTAAATAGACGCTCCCCCTGAATCTACATACTCATCCCTCTCCCCCTTTGGCGTCAAACACCAAAACTAAGGGTCGGTCGGCGGGGTTGCAGCGGACGAGTCAGGCGCTGAAGTACGTGTAGCAATGTGGAACTAGGTGCCATCATCATCTGATTCGGAGCTCTGAACTGACTGACCCTCTGTAGCTGGGAGTGTCACAGAAGTGGTCTGGGTCTGAGCTGGGGCTGGAGCTGCCTGTGACGCTGCTGGTACATCTGTAGGATATGAAGATGCAACTGAGCTGGGGAGCCTCTGAGTAGTCACGGCGACAAGAGCTGTAGAAGGACCTGGGGCATGCATATGCGGCGGTGTGGGCATCCCTGTCAGCTCGCTAAAAGATGCTCCAAGACTCCTGGAGACTGACATGTCAGGCACAAAAAGCGAGGATGACTGGTCCAGAGTGAAGCCTGTCTGTAAAGGAGTGAACTGCGGGGCTACCACTGGTGAAGACAACCACTGGGACACTTAAACTAGAGGTGAAGCAAACTGCACTGGAGGTTGTCCCTAACTCTGAAGCCCACTGGGCTGTACTGCTGGAGTCATCGAAGTGGTGGCAGGCTGAGCAAGCTAGGGCGAAGGCTGTGGCTGTGGGGCCCCAAGTGCTGTCACTACATGCTGCATAAATCCCATGAGCTGCTGCTGCATTAGTAACTGCTGCTGATGCATCTGCTGCTGCTGCTGCTGGATAGCCTACTGCCGCTACTGCATGATCTGCTGCTGCCTCTGGAACTCGTCCTGATGAGCCTGAAACTGGGCAAAAGTGGCAGAGGTCTCCTGTGCCTGTCTGGCCTGATCCTGCTGCATCCGCTCAAGTATAGCAATGAGAGCGGGGTTCGTCTGTGGTGCAGGTGGAGCTGAGCTGGAGCTACCGGCCTCATGGTCATGTCTACATGGAGGCATCTATGGAATATCTCGGTAGTCCTCGTCTGAGCTATCACTAGTATCGCTCATCTCCTGATATGCCTCTAGCTCCTCCTCCTCTGTAGCTGCTATCCCTCGAATGATCTTGTCCTACTGAGCTACGGACTCTAGTACGTCAGGACGACGGCTAGGCTGTCTGGGTGCCTGAGGAGTGCTGTGCCTGATCCTCTGTGACAAGTTGTAAGCTGGGAACTCTATGGTAGCACCTCTGTACTCCTGGACCATCTCAGGTGTCCTGACTGACACTGCCTTTAGTATGAGGAAGGTGATCCAATGTGCATAGGGAAGCTGTCTGCGACCCTTGAAACCTTCAGCAATAGTATCCTCCATCTCTGATAGAAGGAGGTCCCAGATATCGAACACAGTCTGCTGCATTAGGGCATTTAGAAGCCAAAGCTATAGACGAGTCAAGCCCTCTCTGTATCCCAACCTGGGAAGAAGTGTCCTCCAGATGATGGCCTCTAACACTCGAGCTGTAGGAGTAAGATCACTAGGGTTCCTCCTTGACCCCTCACCAAAGGGCTCCTTGAAGCAATGGCGCACCAGATCTGTCGGGGGCACCAAACCACCATGAGGACGCCTAGGAGTCTCCTGCCATCCATAACACACCTCATGCAACCTGATAGGCTGCTCTTGTAGCCTCAGTATGTCTCTGGCTCTCTCACTCATCATCCTATAATCCTTCCCTCTGAATGCAAAGTGAATATATCTGTGATGAGGATCAACAAATAGAGAAGCATAGAACTGCCAAACCCAAGATGGTACATATAGTCCAGTCCGGCCTATCAGATCTGTCAGCCTCGGCAGATATGCAAGATAGGGGCGAATGTGCTCTCTGACTGCTGCAACCATGGCCTCAATGCTGCAAACTCTCTGTGATCTGAATATTGCACCACTGTTGAGATAAGCATTGTAAAAATCCTCGTGGAGCGGTGTATAGAAGCCCTCAGCTGCTCTCTCATCCCTCCTGGGAGGGAACCAGACATCAAACTCCACAAAGCGAAGCTGCTAGACCTGCTTGGCCGTGGCGGCCCTCAAATCAAGATGGGTCACTAGGAAAGGACCCTGTGGTCTAGGCAGTGGTCGTGAACCTCTCCGCTGAGTAGGTGGCCTCGGTGAAACTATTGCATGTGTACGACCTGAGCGGCGAAGCTGGGGCTATGGTGCCTGCTCTGTCTCCTCGGCCTCCTCGGCCTGTGCTCCCTCCTAGGTCTGCTATGCTGGCAAGGGCTGCTGCTGTGAAGCTCCCTAAGGCTGGTCCTCACCAATGGTATACTGCCCTCCTTCTACAATGACAGTCCCAGGTGGACTACCAAGAAGGCGCTCAACTCTCGCTATCCTAGCCCTAGAAAGTGGTGGATCTCCAATCACTACCCCACTGCGAGCACCTCCTCTCTCGGCACGGTCAACTTCCTCTGCAACTGCTACGGCTCTGGCTATCTCTGCATCAGGATACTTCCTCTTCTTAGATGCAATCTTCTTAGTTGCCTTGCCTTTTGGATCTGCAGGCTGGCGAGGCGGGGGCCTCTGATCATCATCCCCTAGACCACCTCCGACATTCTTGGTGCGAGCCATCTGATCTGACAAGATGATGAACTGTCACTGACCAAGATCAACTGTCAAACTGCCACTTTCGAGGCTTGGCCTTGGTCCGTACTCGCGAGCTTGGCTCCGAGTTGACTGACAACTGTCACACGATCTCAATGGCACCGACTCGCTGCACGATAGAGTAGATAGATATATAAGTAAATACAATATATCTAATAGATGCGAAAGACCTAAGAAGCAAGCAATGTAGGTGCGAGATTGAGACGACGGGCATGCTCCCTGATGAAACGGCGATCCAAGAGAAAGAGGGACGTGCCACGCGGGGGAAACCTTGGAACTGGCTGAGGCTAGGGTTGCAAAGAACTACGATGAATCGGTGGCCCTAGATTATTTGAAATCAGTGATTTGCAATGGATTTAGGTCACAAGCAAGGCAAATTCAAAACAAGGATAATGCCTTACCAACCAATCGAGGAGAAGGGCTAGGGCTTGGATCGATGGCCTTGAATGACCCTCGGAGCCTGGAAAGCCGACGGCGGCGCTGAGTCACGGGAGGTGCACGGGCACGGGAGACGAGAGGCTCGTGGCTGTGGTGGACTGGTGGCACGTGGAGCAGGACGGCGGCGTTGGCGCGGGAGAACTGCGGCGGTGACCAGGCGGCGTCTCGGGCTAGGGCAAGGTGACTATGGCGATTAGGGTTAGACGCTGCTGGCTGAGATTGAAGATACGGACGGTTAAAAGGAGATCCCACGCGTAATGGAGAAGGAAACAGGGAAAGAGTTCAGAAACCACACCTTCTCCATTGACCAGATGCTCCGGTGGTAGCGACCGGACGCTACCATCCAGCGTCCGATCGATTCCAGAGAGGTCCAATTCCTCTGGAATCACGACCGGACGCATCCGGTGGTCCAAGACCAGATGCAGGCAGGGTCCGGTCAGCTCAGCCTGATTTTCCTTCAAACGACCGGACGCTAGATCCCTTCCTGACCGGACGCACAAACACAGCGTCCGGTCACTCCTTCAGCAGCAGTTCACCTCCTGTGAATTGATCGAACACTAGACAACAGCGTCCGGTGCAGCATCCGGTGCACCTTTTCCAGCGAATCTTCAAAGATTCTTTGCGATGCCTATTCCCAATCAAGTCCTAACTTGAATAAGATCCAAATAAACACCAATTGGGACTGATGTGAGTGACCTCTCTCAAACCCTCAAGTTTTTCAAAATATTTTGCCTTAGGCTATAATTCTTTTTAAGAAAGTAGGCAATAAGAGGGCAAATTGAACCAAACGACAAAACAACATCCATGCATATGCAATACTTATAAATAAAACTAGTTGCTTGTCAAGTTTGATCCAAGGTTAAGCTTCTTCACTCATTTTTCGGCGGTTATCTTAACCATGTTAGACAAGCCCTATATGCATTGACATGAAATAAACATGTTGTATAATACAATGAATGCAAGGGACAACACAAGCTCATCTTTTAGTGAAGTTACTAAAATCAAGTACATTGAGCTCATTCCGCAATCTACAAAATGTAGCCTCATCTAGCGGTTTGGTAAAGATATCCGCTAATTGATCTTTGGTTCTTACACCTTCTAGTGATATATCATTTTTAGCAACATGATCTCTAAGAAAGTGATGACGGATATCTATGTGCTTGGTGCGAGAGTGTTGAACCGGATTGTTATCAAGTTTTACCGCACTTTCATTGTCGCACAAAAGAGGAACTTTTTCTAGAACTACACCATAGTCTAGCAAAGTTTGTTTCATGTATAATATTTGTGCACAACAAGCACCCGCGGCAATGTATTCCGCTTCGGCGGTGGACAAAGCCACACTATTTTGTTTCTTGGAGGACCAAGACACAAGAGATCTACCAAGCAAATGGCACCCTCCGGATGTGCTTTTTCTATCCACTTTGCAACCGGCATAATCCGAATCGGAATAGCCTACTAACTCAAATATAGCTCCTTTGGGATACCAAAGGCCAATGCTTGGTGTGTGCTTAAGATACCTAAGGATTCTTTTTACGGCACTTATGTGTGTTTCCTTAGGACTAGCTTGAAATCTAGCACACATACACACACTAAACATGATGTCGGGCCTAGATGCGGTCAAATATAACAAGCTACCGATCATAGAATGGTAGAGAGTTTGATCAACCGAGTTACCTCCCTCATCTAGATCGAGATGTCCATTAGTAGGCATTGGGGTTTTGATTGGCTTACATTCATCCATCTTGAATCTCTTGAGAAGATCTTTAGTGTATTTCTCTTGAGAGATGAAGATGCCTTCTTTCATTTGCTTGACTTGAAAACCAAGAAAGAATGTAAGCTCACCAATCATTGACATCTCGAACTCCTTCGACATCAATTCACCAAATTCTTTGCATGAATCTTCATTTGATGATCCAAAGATGATATCATCAACATATACTTGACAAATGAAGATATGCCCACTAAGCTTCTTGGTGAATAGCGTGGTGTCGACCTTCCCAATGGTGAAGCCCTTCTCAATGAGAAAGTCCCGAAGACGCTCATACCAAGCTCTTGGGGCTTGCTTAAGTCCATATAACGCCTTGGACAACCTATAAACATGATTAGGATATCTAGGGTCTTTAAACCCGGGAGGTTGATCAACATAGACTAGTTCATTAATAAAGCCATTTAAGAATGCACTTTTCACATCCATTAGATATAATTTCATTTCATGATGTGATGCATATGCAAGTAGGATACGAATGGCTTCTAGCCTTGCAACCGGTGCAAAAGTCTCTCCAAAATCCAAGCCTTCAACTTGAGAGAACCCTTTTACGACTAGTCTTGCCTTGTTCTCACAACAACACCTTGATCATCTTGCTTGTTGTGGAACACCCATTTTGTTCCAATGACTCTTGTTCCTTTTGGTGGCTCTTCAAGAGTCCAAACTTCATTGCGGGTGAAGTTGTTCAACTCTTCATGCATGGCATTGATCCAATCCAGATCCTTGAGAGCATCTTCTACCTTGGTAGGCTCATAGCAAGAGACAAAAGAGTGATGAGCAATAAAGGAAGCAAGTTTTTTGAGATCTAGTCATCACTCCCTTTGATAGACTCCCTATGATGAGATCTTGTGGATGATCTTGTAGGAGGGGTGTATTTCTTCTATTGACCACTTGAGGAGGAGGTTGTGGAGCATCAACATCTTGTACTTGTACCACCATTTGCTCATGGGAGACATGAGTATCTTCATTTTCTACTCTCCCATTCTTTTCACCATCTTGTGGTACATTTGATGAAGAAGATTGATCAATCACTTGTACATCATCTTCATCATCTTTTGGCTTGATGTCTCCCACCGGAATGTTCTTCATAGCCTTCCTCAATGGTTCATCACCTACATCATCAAGATTCTCATGTGCTCCTTGGGAGCCGTTAGATTCATCAAATTCCACATCATATGTTTCTTCAACCAAGCCGGTGGCATGATTAAATACTCTATATGCTTTGGACTTTAATGAGTAACCAACAAGAAAACCAATATCACAACGTCTTTGGAACTTCCCTAGGTGTTGCCGCTTTTTGTAGATGTAGCATTTGCAACCAAACACCCTAAAGAAAGAGACGTCCGGCTTCTTCCCATTGAGCAACTCATAAGGTGTCTTGCTAAAAAACTTTTGAAGGAATATGCGGTTGGATGTATAGCATGCGGTGTTGATTGCTTCCGCCCAAAAAGCTTCGGGGGTATTGTACTCATCTAGCATTGTCCTTGCAAGAGTGATCAAAGTCTGGTTCTTTCTCTCAACTACACCATTTTGTTGAGGAGTGTAGGTTGTAGAGACTTCATGTTTGATTCCAACTTCATCACAATATACTTCTATGTTTGTGTTGTCAAATTCTTTGCCATTATCACTTCTAATCTTCTTGAGCTTCACTTCAAATTCATTTTGAGCTCTCTTGGCAAACTTCTTGAAACAAGATGCAACTTCGGATTTGTCATGAAGAAAGAACACCCATGAATACCTTGAATAGTCATCCACAATCACAAGACAATAGAGATTCCCTCCCAGACTCTTATATGTTGTTGGTCCAAATAAATCCATGTGTAGGAGTTCTAGTACTCTTGTGGTTGACATGAAAGCTTTGGTTGGATGAGTGTTTACAACTTGCTTGCCGGCTTGACATGCACTACAAAGCTTGTCTTTCTCAAACTTCACATCCTTCAATCCTCTCACCAAATCATTCTTCATAAGCTTCTTGAGTGAGCTCATCCCAACATGAGCAAGTCTTCTATACCATAGCCACCCAAGTGTTGTTTTGGTGAATAGACAAGTCTTCAAATTTGCATCTTCAGAGGTGAAGTCAACTAGATATAAGTTGTTGTATCTAAATCCATTTAATATCACTTGATTGTCATCTACCTTGGATACAACAACCTCCTTCTCGGTGAACAAACATTGGAAGCCAAGATCACACAATTGTCCAACGGATAACAAGTTGAAGCTCAATGAGGCAACATATAGCATATTTGAGATGGAATGATCATTTGATATAGCCACTTTGCCCAATCCTTTAACCTTGCCCTTTGAGTTATCTCCAAATGTTATTTTCTCTTGTCCATCCACTTCTTCATCTAGTGAGGTGAACATATGAGGGTCACCGGTCATATGTTGTGTGCAACCACTATCAATCACACAATGACTCTCACCGGTCTTGTAGTTCACCTACACACAAGAGATTCAAGCTTTAGGAACCCAAACTTGTTGAGGGCCCTTCACCTTCTCAATAAGTGACTTAGCCACCCAAATCTTCTTAGGCCTACTCTTGTTAGGGGGTCCTAAGAACATGACTTTCATCTTCCCACTAGAGTCCTTTCTAAGCATATAGTGAGCATTGAAAGCAAAGGGTCTAGCATGCTTGGGCAAGGGTTGTGGTGGTGGAGTTTGGCACTCATGAGCAAAGTGACCTTCTTGTCCATACTCAAAACATCTCTTTGGCTTTGGCTTTGGCTTTGATTGTTGTTGTTGAACATGAGCCTTCTTCTTCTCAACATGTGCCACATATCCAATGCCACTTCTATCCATCTTCATGAAGGTGTTCATTAGAAGCTCACTTTGAAGATGCTTGCCTCTTGCAAACTTGCTCAATCCAACCTTGAGATGTTTTTTCTCCATCTTGAGCTTCTTGTTCTCTTCCTTGAGAACATCATTGTTCTTTTCTTCCTTGAGTTTCTTGTTTTCTTCTTTGAGCTTTTTATTCTCAAGGACCAACTCTTCATCATGATCAAGGTTTTCTAGCACAATGGTGTTGTGGCTTTTCATCTCTTCAAAATCTTTCATAAGATTTTCATTTGCATGTTTGAGCTTGACATACTCATCATAGTTATTGCACTCAACCACTTGCTTGCCTTTGCTACTAGATCCTTGCTCAATGCTCTCATCAATTAGATCATCATATGATGTAGCTATATCAATCTTAACAACATGGTTAGTAGCATCATGTGGCTCATTGGGTAAAAATTCTTGAGCAATAACAAGAGTATCATAATTGATCTTAAGAGTTGTATATTCATCTTTTAGCTTATTGTGGCTAGTGATGAGCTCATTGTGCACCCACTCAAGTTTGCCATGTTTATCTTTGATTTCTTTCTTAGAAGATTTTAGCTCCTTGAGTTTAGATGACATAGTATCATTTGCTTCTCTAAGCTCAACATTTGCCTTTTCTACCATATCACATTTGGCTAAGAGAGAATCATTTTTAGCATCTAGCTTTTCATTCTTAGCTCTAGCCTTTATGATGATTTTTGTGTATTGTTTTAGGAATGTGGCAAGTTCATCATAAGTAGGTGATTCATATTCATCATCACTAGCATGCTCATCATCACTATTATCATCATTGTGTGATACCTTGCGTTCACCTTTGGCCATAAGGCATAGGTGTGTAGAGGATGATGGTGAAGGTGGCGGTGAAGATGATGAAGAATCAATAGCAATGGCGGCCATCTTCTCATTGTCACTATCATCATCGGATGATTCACTTGATGAATCAATGTCCATGAGCCAATCATCGACAATGTAGGCCTTTCCACTCTTCTTCTTCTTGTAGAAGTCCTTCTTCTTGCCATCTCTCTTCTTGTATGGCTTGTTCTTCTTCTTTTCATCTTCTTCTTCATTGCTTGAGTCATCTTTCTTGCCCTTGAACTTATTCTTCTTGGGCTTGGTGCATTGATGTGCTAGATGACCAAGCTCTCTACAATTGAAGCAATCCATATCGGAGATGGGCTTCCTTCTTGAGTTGGTGAAGAACTTCTTCTTCTTGCCGTCGAACTTGATGCTGCTCTTGTTGAGCTTCTTAAGCATCTTGGTAGTCTTTCTCACCATGAGAGCAAGACTTTCCTCATCAAGTTCATGATCACTTGAGCTCTCATACTCAAGTCTTGCTTTGCCCTTCTCTTGGCTTGCTTTGAATGCTAAGTCTTTTTCTTTCTTCTTTGTAGAGGATGAGCCATCTTGTGGCGTGATGTGCATGTACATCTCATGAGCATTGATCTTTCCCAAGATTTGTGTCAGTGTAGCGGTGGAATGATCACCTTGGTGTAGCACGATCACAATATGCCCATATTTGTCAATGGGAAGGACACTCAACATCTTTCTCACAACGTCGGATGGTGACATTTGAGTTAGTCCAAGCCCATTGACTTCCTCTACAAGAACATTCAATCGAGAATACATATCATTAACACTTTCTTTCAGGAGCATCTCAAAAGAGTTAAGCTTTTTTATGACAAGATGATAGCGTTCTTCACGCTCACTCTTAGTTCCCTCATGGAGCGCACAAACGTCTGACCATAGTGCATGGGCGTCTTTGTGGTTCCTAACTCGGTTGAACACATCTTTGCAAAGGCCTCTAAAAATAGTGTTGCGAGCCTTTGCATTCCATTTTTCATAATTAACTTCATCGCCTTGTAAGTTAGTAGCATCCCAAGGTCTTGGGAAGCCTTGTGAGGCGGCTCTAAGTATACCAATGTCTAGAGCTTCTAAGTACGCCTCCATGCATATTTTCCAATATGGAAAATCATCTCCCTCAAAGATAGGAGGAGGTCCATCCCTATGAGACATCTTGCTCTAAGCGGTTAGGCTTAAAAACGTGAGCACGAGGCTCCGATACCAATTGAAAGGATCAAGATGCCCAAGAGGGGGGGTGAATTGGGCTAATTCTAAATTTCTTCGCAATAAATAAATCCTATGGTTAGCCCAATTAACCCCTTGTGCCTAGAAAAGTGTTTCTATTGATGTAAGACACAAAAGACTTGCAACCTAGTTCCAATTCTACTCTAGCATAGCAATTCTAGGAATGTAAATGACAAGAATTGAATTGCTCAAAGTAAATGCTCAAAGTAAGGAGAGGAGAGGAAACGCGGCGATATTTTGCCGAGGTATCGGAGAGTCGCCACTCCCCACTAGTCCTCGTTGGAGCACCCGCGCAAGGGTGTAGCTCCCCCTCGATCCGCGCAAGGATCAAGTGCTCTCTACGGGTTGATTCTTCGACACTCCATCATGGCGAATCACCCAAAGCCGCTCACAACTTGAGTCAGGTCACCCACAAGCTCTCTGGATGATCACCGAGCTCCCAACCACCACCAAGCCATCTAGGTGATGGCGATCACCAAGAGTAACAAGCACGAACTCTCACTTGACCACGCGAAGCCTAATGAGAAGGATGGATGCACACTTTGCTACTCTTGATTCACTAATGAGGGCTCTTTTTTGGATTCTCAAATCACAAACACCTCACTAGGACCTTGCTCTTCTTGGCACTCATAAACTAGTTTTTCAGCTGATGGAATGAGCAAAAGTATCTCCACACACGAGTGGAGCATCTATTTATAAGGCAGCCTGAAAAACAAACCGTTATGAGCTTCTGCGGGGTGACCGGACGCTCCGGTTAGTTCAACCCGCGCATCAGTTTTTAAGTGTTGACCGGACGCTAGCAGGGTCCGATCAGCACTGACCGGACGCGTCCGGTCGCTCTTGGATGCTTACTGTACTCGACCGGACGCTGGATACTCAGGGTCCGGTCAGTATTGACCGGACGCGTCTGGTCACACTTTCACAAGTCTGGACCCTTACTGGAGTCGACCAGACGCTGGCCCTCAGCGTCCGGTCACTTGACCTCCCAGCGTCCGGTCACACCAGACTTGTTCTCCTCGATCAAATGTACTGACCGGACCCTGCGGCCAGCGTCCGGTAGCACCGGAGCCAGCGTCCGGTCAGGATTTGACCCTCCATTCACTTCCAACTTTCGATCATTTGTGAATGAAGTTTGCTCCAAAGGATCAAAGGGCTTTGTAGGAGCTACCTAGTGCTAGAATTAACAAGTGTGCACCACACCTAACTTAATAGACTCACCTAGGTCAAGCTACCCGTCCATACCCCCCTTAATAGTATGGCCAAAGGAAAAAAAACAAAGTCCTAAACTACTTTAAGTGTCTCTCCAACTTCATTCGACACTTAGAACTAGTCATCCTTAACCTTGTCGTCCATCCTTTGCAAACCAAAACGATTTCCATCGTAGGGGCATGACACCATGATTGCCCAATCGATCTCCATTACCATGACCTAACTAATTTGCCTCTGCAAAACACACATTAGTCATAGTAATCTTATATTGTCATTAATCACCGAAATCCAATCTAGGGGCCTAGATGCTTTCAGCGGCCGAAAGAAGCCTGTAGCCCGTCAAAGTTGGGCTCAAGAGATTACTCCAGCCATTCACCACCGAAACAGGTCTG
Source organism: Miscanthus floridulus (assembly GCF_019320115.1). Taxonomy (NCBI): domain Eukaryota; kingdom Viridiplantae; phylum Streptophyta; class Magnoliopsida; order Poales; family Poaceae; genus Miscanthus; species Miscanthus floridulus. The sequence continues at coordinate 75,620,323 of NC_089596.1, read as the reverse complement.
CTTGCCGTGCCCCGACCTCAGTGACCTGAATCGTTGGTGACCCCCAAAATCCGGCCCAGTAATCTCTAACCGCTTATCGGCCCACGATTCCTGGTTGGGCCGTGCAGCCCAGGCGCAACTACGCTTTCCGGGTCGGACTCATGCTCTGTGTCGAACACACCACCACCGCGCTGTCCTGACAAAATCAGACGACGACTGGAAGGTGCTGCGATCTCGCTTGCGATTCACGTGCTCCGGTCTCCTTCCCCGTCATCGGCAATGCTGGGGAAATACCAGCGCACCGTGGTGCTCCGACAATAACAATTACCACGTCAGCATCTACGACGGCGACACTCCGATGAAAGACCGCGTGAAGATCAGGGACAACGCGCGGCTGCTCATCACCAACCCTAACATGCTCCACATGTCCATCCTGCCATCTCACGCTCAGTTCAGGATGATCCTATCCAACCTCAAGTATATCATCATCGACGAGGCACATTCCTACAAGGGCACCTTCGGCTGCCACACCGTGTTAGATTGATCTCTAACCCCACACTGGACCCAATAGCCCAGTTGGGGCCTTTGATCCACACCCTGATCGGGGGCGCCCAGCCCACTATGGCTGAAGGGCCCCTATCACACTACGCAATAAATAGAGGTGGGGGCCGGCGGCTCTAGGTATGAGGTTGACCATGAGCCAACCTCCCCACCGAAACCCTAAACCCTAATCCGATCAAAGAGGGGCACAACCAGTGATGGGAAGCCACCAGCCACGCCGTCTCGCTCCACCGACGACAACTTCACCGACCTCTTCCCCGAACATCAATGCCCGCGCGCAGACTCCACCTACGAACGCGATGGAGGCCTCTGGACCGTCAACCCCTGTGGTGTCAGGTCCGACACGCTCTCTACCTCTCTCTCTCTCTCTTGTTCTATGTCTAGTTCATGTTTCAAGTCGGTTTGAATGATCCGATAAGCTAGAAGTCCCTCAGATCTACACTAGACGATCCTATAAACTTAACAATGGTATCGGAGCCGGTTTGCTAGATGTAGATCATGACAAGGGCTAGAATTAGACTAGAAAAATGAAAGAATATTTTAGATCCTTTTGGATCTGAGCAAATAGAAGAGGGTTTCGGCCTAGAAGAGAATCACAGCCGAACCCTAAACCCGTGAAGACTCATGGGGAAGAAGAACAATGAATCGAATCAGGAAAAGAAACCCTAACCCTAACTTGCCGAAACCCTAACCCTAATTGATCCCCATCCCAATCGGACTCAAATCCGAGAAGAACAACCAAATCAAAAGGTCAAGAAGGGGAAGGGGAAGGGCCTACCTCGCTGCTGCAGAAACCGCCATTGCGAGGAGAAGAAGGCCGAGCCGGGGAGATGCTCGCCGGGCTCTGGCAAAGAGGCACCGCGGCCAGGCCGCTCGACGGTGGCGTGCTCACCCACCGGGGAGCGCGCATGCTGACGAGGGGGCCGGCGACGGCGTCGAAGCTCCGCTCTCTCTCTCATCGGCGCTCACTCTCGCTCGGTCGTCGCTCGCTGCTGCTGCATTGAGGAAGAAGGAGCACGGGCGCAGAGAGAGAAGAGGGAGGGGCGAGTGAGCTAGGGTTTCGGGTGAGACGACCGCGGTGGCGGTTTTTGTTCTCGCGATATTGACGCCTGGCCGTCGGATGGAAATCAACGACCGAGATCATCTGGACAGGCAGCGACCCAGGCGGGGCGGTGCAGCAACGCGCGCACTGCGGTCCGAATTCCTGGCCTAGGCCTAGGTTGTGGCCTGGGCACGGTGGAGCGCAGCTGCGCGCTGGGCCGTGGGCCGCGTTTCTGCTCTGCTGGGCCGAAATGGCTACAAACACAGTGAAATAGTTTTTTCTTTCGTTTTATTTTTCTAGAAACCTTTTGATACATATTTTGTTGAATTTCAATTGAATTTGATGTCCAACTCTGCACATTTTTTATTCAGCGACAATTTTGTTCAGAGAAAAGTACAGTACTATAAAGTCTCTGGAAAAATAATAATGAGAATTTTTACGCTTTCCGCTGCGTATTTAAAGTTGTTATTTTCATTATTAAATTTGAACCAACGGGAGAATTTAATTTTAAAAAATGGATAAGTTTTTAGTTTATTATAATATTGTTACTATTCTGACCAACGTTGATTAATGGCAATATTATGATGAGTTTTGTCATGCATTAATTCTATTTCTGCCCAACGGTGATGTAGATTTAATGTATAAACAGTTGTATGTTTTAATTTTGACCTACGTTGGAATCAAGGCATACAATTGTTGTTATTATTTATGTTCTCACAATATATGAATTGTGTTTTCAGGCGGATACAACTTGATGGGTTGTATCAAAGAGATCCCCACTCTCAAAGGTGACAACTACACGGAGTGGAAGAAAAAGATTAACCTAGCCTTCATCTTGGCTGAGGTGGACTGGGTAGTCACCTCACCGTGTCCTACTGAGCCTGTGGCACCGGTGAGGGAGACAAAAGAGGCTGATGCCGCTTGGGCAACTAGAGAGAGGGATTTTGCATCCCAAAAGATGTCCTATGACCTTGAGCAAAGAAAGTGGGTCACTGCTAACAAGAAATGTGTGGCTGTGATAAAGAATACAATTGAGCCTGCAATTGTGGGCTCAATCCCAGAGTATGACACGGTCACCGAGTACCTTGATAGAATAAAGAGTCAGTTCATTGGCTCTTCAAAGACATATGCTACCCAACTAATAAAGCAGCTGGTGACAGAGAGGTACTCTAAAAATGATGGCGTAAGAGAGCACATACTAAGGATGAGCAATTTGGCATCCAAGCTAAAACCAATGGATCTGGCTCTCAAGGAAGAGTTCCTTATCCATCTGATTTTTGCTTCCTTGCCAAAAGAATTTGATACTTTTGTTGTCAACTACAACATACAGCCCGAGAAGTGGGACTTAGAGAGGCTCATGGCTATGTGTGTGCAAGAGGAGAGAATAAAAGCTGCCAATGGTGGCACCATTAATTATGTGAAAGACAACAAGAAAAGGAATAATAATGCTAACTCCTCAAAGCCAAAGGGAAAGGGTCCCATGCTGCATCAGCCTCAGCAGAATAAGTTCACAGTAGAGAAAGACCAGTGTCTCCATTGCAAGAAGACGGGACATTATAAAAAAGATTGTCTCGATTTCTTAAAGATGATCATGGAAAGAAAGGTGAGAATATTATTACGTTCATAAATGAATCCTTGTATGTACAATATTCTAAATCTACTTGGTGGATTGACTCAGGTGCAACTGTTCATATTGCTAATTCTTTACAGGGATTCCATTCGACAAGGACTACGTAAAGAAGAGAAAGACACGTTAAAGTTGCAAATGGAGTCCGAGCAGATGTTGAAGCCGTTGGTGATCTTTCTCTAGAGCTTGCTGATGGCTTCACACTTTTACTTAGAGATGTACTTTATGTTCCCTCTTTACAGAGAAACTTGATTAGTGTTTCATGCTTGGACAATGATGGTTATGATTGCCATTTTGGAAATGACAAATGTAAGATAACATTTAATAATGCATGTGTTGGTCTTGCTATCTTACAAAATGAGCTCTATTTATTATCACTACGTGATGATGTGAATGTTGTATGCGATGATGGGAATGTTGTGTGCGACAATGAGAATGTATCCTCATCTGCGGATGTAAACAGAAAACGAAAGAGAACTCATGATGCGTCGTCGAAATTATGGCACTATCGTTTAGGCTATATTTCAAGGGGGAGAATAGAAAGACTAGTTAAGAATGATATTCTTCCTCCATTAGAGTTCTCAGATTTAGAACAATGTAGAGAATGCATAAAAGGAAAGTATGTAAAGAAAATTAAGAAAGATGCCAAACAAAGCATAGGAATTTTATAGATTATTCACACAGACATCTGTGGTCCGTTTCCTATAAAGAGTGTGGATGGTTATGATTCGTTCATAACATTCATAGATGATTACTCCCGTTATGGCTACATTTATCCAATTAAAGAAAGAACAGAAGCGTTGGATAAATTTAAGATATTTAAAGCAGAAGTTGAAAACCAACACAATTTAAAGATTAAGATAGTTAGGTCCGACCATGGGGGTGAGTACTACGGTCGGCATACCCCATACGGCCAAGTTCCTGGACCTTTTGCAAGGTTCTTACAGGAGAATGGCATAGTAGCCCAGTATTCTACACCGGGTGAACCTCAGCAGAATGGAGTAGCTGAAAGGCGCAATCGTACCCTGATGGATATGGTGCGAAGTATGATAAATTACTCCACCTTACCATTGAGCCTATGGATGGAGGCGTTAAAAACCGCCATTCATATTCTCAATAGAGTACCATGTAAGTCAGTGCCCAAAACACCGTATGAGGTGTGGACAGGAAGAGTACCCTCACTAAACCACTTACGTGTGTGGGGGAGTCCTTCTGAGGCTAAAGTATTTAACCCAAATATTGGGAAACTAGATCCCAAAACAGTAAGTTGCCATTTCATTGGCTACCTAGAAAAGTCAAAAGGTTTTTGTTTCTACTATCCAGACAGACATACAAAGTTTGTGGAAATGAGACACGATGTCTTCCTAGAGGATGAAATGATGAGGGGGAGCATGGTAGCTCGAGAAATTGACCTTGAAGAGAAGCGGGTGTATGCGCCCACTCCAATGATTCATGAGCCATTTTTCTCACTACCTGCTGTCGCTGCACCGATAGTGAAAGATACTGTGGTGCCAGCACCTGTTGTTATTCCGCCTGTGGCAACAATGAATGACGATGAGGAACCTGTTCTTCAGGATCCTGTAGAACCTATTGCCACATATGAGGGGGAGCAACCACAGCCTCAAACAGAAGATGTGCCAAATATGGAGGCCCCTAGAAGGTCTCACAGAGTTAGAAGATTAGCTATTCCTGCTGACTATGAAGTATACAACACTAAGGAATTTCAAATGGAGGATGATCCCACCTCATTTGAAGAAGCCATGAGAAGTGATCATTCATCAAAGTGGCTTGAGGCCATGGAAGATGAAATGAAATCTATGAATACCAATAAAGTTTGGGACTTAGAAATAATTCCTAAAGGAGCCAAAACAGTAGGCTGTAAATGGGTCTACAAAACAAAACTTGACTCTCAAGGGAATATAGAGAGATATAAAGCGCGACTTATGGCAAAAGGCTTTACACAAAAAGAAGGGATTGATTACAATGAGACCTTTTCTCCAGTCTCATGTAAGGATTCCTTCAGAATCATAATGGCATTAGTGGCACATTACGATTTAGAATTACATCAAATGAATGTAAAGACGACATTTCTTAACGGGGACTTGGAGGAAAATGTTTACATGGCACAACCAAAATGTTTTGTCATGGAAGGAAAAGAATGAATGGGATGCCGCCTAAAGAAATCCATTTATGGATTAAAATAAGCTTCAAGACAGTGGTACTTGAAGTTAGATCAGACAAGAAGGAATTTTGGGTTTAAAGAGAATGTAGAGGATAATTGTGTCTATGCAAAGTTTAAGAATGGGAAGTTTATCTTCCTTGTCCTGTATGTGGATGATATCTTACTTGCTAGTAGTGATGTCAGTCTACTACTGGAGACAAAGAAGTTTTTATCCTCAAAATTTGATATGAAAGATCTTGGTGAAGCTTTGTTCGTTCTAGGGATCGAGATTCACCGAAATAGAAGTAAAGGGGTATTAGGACTATCACAAAAGGCATACATAGAGAAGATCTTAAAGAAATTCAGTATGCACAAATGTAGTCCCTCACCTGCTCCTATAGTCAAGGGTGACAGATATGGGGATTTTCAATGCCCTAGGAACCAATATGAGATCGATCAAATGAAAACGGTTCCATATGCTTCAGCTGGCGGAAGCTTGCAATATGCTCAAGTATGTACGCGCCCTGACTTGGCATTTGTTACCGGTTACTTGGCAGATTCCAGAGCAATCCTGGAATAGAACACTGGAAATTAGTAAAGAAAGTCTTGCGTTATTTGCAAGGAACGAAAGGCCTCATGATGACATATAGAAGATCAGATTCACTCTATATAGTGGGGTATTCAGATTCTGATTATGCGGGAGATGCTAGAAAATCCACGTCTGGATATGTATTCACTCTCGTAGGGGGAGCTATTTCATAGAAAAGCTCAAAGCAAACCATCACTACATTGTCCACAATGTATGCCGAGTTTATAGCGTGTTATGAGGCAACGGGGCAGGTGAACTGGCTAAAGAAGTTCATACTCGGTTTGAAGGTGGTTGACGACATCTATAGACCACTTAAGTTATACTGCGATAATAATCCGGCAGTATAGTATGCTCACAATAATAAGTCAAGTGGTGCTGCCAAACACATTAACATAAAGGATTATGTTGTGAAAGATAAAGTCAGGGATCGTGTCATAAGTCTTGAGCATATAAGTACTGAAAAGATGCTCGTGGATCCGCTTACAAAAGGCTTACCACCCAATGTGTTCAGAGAACATGTAGCCGGCATGGGTTTAAGGGAAAGCCTATAATTCCTAGACAAAAGAAGGCCCAAAGATAAGTATCTATTTCAGAACAGAGTGGTGTATTGTAGCTGTTAAATCTATCGGCAATTGACTGTGATGATGAAACATGCTCTATGCGCTAATCTGTAATGGAATGAACAAAAGCAAATGATATGAAATTGAAATATGGTAGAAGATCAAGGGGGAGATTGTTAGATTGATCTCTAACACCACACTAGACCCAATGGCCCAATTGGGGCCTTTGATCCGCGCCCTGATCGGGGGCGCCCAGCCAACTATGGCTGGAGGGCCCCTGTCACACTGCGCAATAAATAGAGGTGGGGCCGGCGGCTCTGGGTATGAGGTTGACCGTGAGCCAAGCTCCCCAGTGAAACCCTAAACCCTAATCCGATCAAAGAGGGGTGCAGCCAGTGACAGGAAGCCACCAGCCGCGCCGCCCTGCTCCACCGATGACAACTTCACCGACCTCTTCCCCAAACGTCGCTGCCTATGCGCAGACTCCACCGACGAACGCGATGGAGGCCTCTAGACCGTCAACCCCTGCGGTGTCAGGTCCGACACACTCTCTACCTCTCTCTCTCTCTCTCGTTCTATGTCTAGTTCATGTTTCAAGTTAGTTTTGAATGATCCAATAAGCTAGAAGTCCCTCGAATCTACACTAGACGATCCTATAAACTTAACACACTGAAAGGTCCTAAATGGCTAGAGGGGGGTGAACAGCCTAATAAAATTTTCTACAAAAACACTTAAACAAAGAGGTTAGACAACTAAATGGCGTAATGTAAGTTTTATGCTAGCACTACAAAGAGGGTTGCAAGCCACCTAACCACAAGTCTAGTGTGCTATACATTTCTAGTCACTCAAAGATTAATTCTAACAAATAATATTAGAGAGCTTTCAATAGATAAATACAACTAGAAAAGTAAACTATCACTACACAAGATATTTATCAATGTAAATACGAAGAGTGATAGAGATGGTTATACCACCGTGGCAAGTGATGAATCAATAAGCACAATGAAAACCTTGGAGAGAAGATGACACAATGATTTTTACCAAGGTTCACTTGCTTGCTGGCAAGCTACGTCCTTATTGTAGCGATTCACCCACTTGGAGGTTCACGCGCTAATTGGCATCACACACCAATCCCGCAATCGGGTGCCGCACAACCACCATAAGATGGGGATCCACAAGCTACGAGCAATCCACTAGAGATGCCTTTCATGAACTCCCACGGGGAAGGCTTAAGAACCCTTCACAATCACCACGATCGGAGCTAGAGACAAACACCACCCTCCGATCAATGATCCTCGCTGCACCAAGCCATCTTGGTGTGGCAAACACCAAGAGTAACAAGAGAAATCCGCAGCAAAACACAATCACCAAGTGCCTCTAGATGCAATCACTCAAGCAATGCACTTGGATCACTCAATCTCACTTTGATTTGCAATCACTAGCAAGGAGATGAGTGGGAGGGAGTCTCTTTAGCTCTATGGGATGTTGGCAATGTCAAAAAGTCAAGAGAGAAGGCACCAAGCCGGCCAAACCAATATATATAGACATCCCCTCCAAATAGAGCTGTTACCCTATTTTCACTGGGCAGACTGCGCGTGCACCGGACGTGCCTTTTCGGAGCACCGGACGTGTCCAGTGCACCAGAGCCGTCCACGTGTCGCCTTCTTTAAACCACGACCGTTAGATTCCAATGGTCAAAAGCTCTTAAAGTGACCGTTACATCCACACTGGATGCGACGGTCGGAACACCGGACGCGTAGGCCACGGCGTCCGGTCCCAACTCAGAGACTTCCAAAACTTCAGTTTTCACATCGGACGCGTCCGGTCTAGCTGACCGGACACTGGCAGCGTACGGTGCTTTTACTGTTTCAACACTGAGCCCCTGAGTCACTTCATAAATAGAGGATACATTAGCATTATTTCTTTTGATCTTGCATGCTTGCTCTACATGCCCAACTTGCTTGCATCTAGTGCAAAACCGATCATTGCCCTTCACAAAACTAGTCTTGTGAGTGACAAAAGCCGCCTTGCCATTCTTGGGGGTATAGCCCAATCCCTCTTTGTTAAGAGAGAACCTTTGGCTACCCAAGCACTTAAGCAAGCGGGCCTCACCACCATAGGCTTTACCTAAGGCGTGAGTGAGCTCATTTACCTCCTTCTTGAGGGTTTCATTCTCAACCATAATAGGCTTAACTGGCAATAATTGATAGGAACAATAATAGGCTTAACTGGCAATAAGAGAAGAGTGAGCTTCCTCAAGCTTGGTGTGAGCCTTTTGAAGCTTCTCATGGGCTTCCATTAGCCTCTCATGAGATGCCTTTAGCTCCTCAATAGATTGCTCAAGAGTTTTGTTGCTCTTGCGCAATTCCTTGCACCCCTTTCTCTTAATGTCAAAATGTTCACGGGCATCTTCAAGCATGTCAAATAATTCATCTTTAGTTGGTTCATCATCACTATCACTATCATTATCACTCTCATCATGGGATTGTACCTTAGTGGCCTTAACCATGAGACATGTAGATGGAGTATCAAATAGTGAAGGCTTGTTGTTGATAGCGATGCTTGCAAGAGCCTTCTTCTTGCTTGAAGTCTTCTCATCATCACTATCATCATCACTTGTGGATGAATCACTATCCCAAGTGACTACATATGAACCTCCCTTCTTCTTCTTTTTGGAGGTCATCTTGCTCTCTTTCTTGCCCTTCTTCTTGATCTTCTTATCATCATCATTGTCACTATTATGTGGGCAATCCGCAATGAGATGATCCTTGCTATTGCACTTGAAGCACCTTCTTGGTTCATCCTTGCTCTTGGAGGATCTCTTCTTTCTTCTAGCACGATAGCCCTTCTTCATCATGAATTTACCAAATTTCTTCACAAATAGAGCCATTGCTTCATCATCATCTTCATCACAAGTACTTGGGCATTCACCATCACTTGATTCTTCTAGCTTGGCCTTGCCCTTGGATGATGATGTGGCTTTGAATGCCACACTCTTCTTTTTCTCATCCTTCTTCTCATCCTTCTTCTCTTCCTCCTCATCCTGGTATGTGTCATCGGTCATCACATCACCAAGCACTTGGTTTGGTGTCATTGTGTCCAAACCACTTCTCACTAGCAAAGTGACCAACATTTTGAATCTTGAAGGGAGACATCTCAAGAATTTATGGGAGAAGTCTTTGTCCTTCACCTCCTCACCAAGCTCCTTTAGATCATTTACCAACACTTGGAGCCTATCAAACATCTCTGGCACATTTTCATCCTCTTTCATCTTGAAGCTTGCAAACTTCTCCTTGAAAATATAAGCCTTGGCACCCTTGACCGCTTGTGTGACCTCATATGACTCTTCTAGCTTCATCCATGCATCATGAGCCATCTCCATAGTCTTGATTTGCTCAAACACTCTTTGATTGATAGCATCATGAATAACACTAAGAGCAATATCATTGTTTTGCAACTTTTCTTCTTCGGCGGCGGTGGGAGCCTCCGGATTAGCAACCTCAAACTTGGTCTCCACAACTTGCCATATCTTTCTATTGATTGACTTTATGTGTGTTGTCATCTTTGCCTTCCAATAGAAATAATTTGTGCCGTCAAATTGGGGTGGCCTTTTGGTGTTGTTGATTTGAGCCATTTTAACACCGTAGGTTGTTAAGCCTTGAATCAATGGTGTACTAGCTCCGATACCACTTGAAATGTCCTAAATGGCTAGAGGGAGGGTGAATAGCCTAATAAAATTTTCTACAACAACACTTAAACAAAGAGGTTAGACAACTAAATGGCGTAATGCGAGTTTTGCGCTAGCACTACAAAGAGGGTTGCAAGCCACCTAACCACAAGTCTAGTGTTCTATACTTTTCTAGTCACTCAAAGATTAATTCTAACAAATAATATTAGAGAGCTTTCAATAGATAAATACAACTAGAAAAGTAAACTATTACTACATAAGATATTTATCAATGTAAATACGAAGAGTGATAGAGATGGTTATACCACCGTGGCAAGTGATGAATCAATAAGCACAATGAAAACCTTGGAGAGAAGATGACACAATGATTTTTACCAAGGTTCACTTGCTTGCCGGCAAGCTACGTCCTTGTTGTAGCGATTCACCCACTTAGAGGTTTACGCGCTAATTGGCATCACACGCCAATCCCGCAATCGGGTGCCACACAACCACCACAAGATGGGGATCCACAAGCTACGAGCAATCCACTAGAGATGCCTTTCGTGAACTCCCACGGGAAAGGCTCAAGAACCCCTCACAATCACCACGATCGAAACCGGAGACAAACACCACCTTCCGCTCAACGATCCTCACTGCACCAAGTCGTCTAGGTGTGGCAAACACCAAGAGTAACAAGAGAAATCTGCAGCGAAACACAATCACCAAGTGTCTCTAGATGCAATCACTCAAGCAATGCACTTGGATCACTCAATCTCACTTTGATTTGCAATCACTAGCAAGGAGATGAGTGGGAGGGAGTCTCTTTAGCTCTATGGGATGTTGGCAATGTCAAAAAGTCAAGAGAGAAGGCACCAAGCCGGCCAAACCAATATATATAGACATCCCCTCCAAATAGAGCCGTTACCCTATTTTCACTGGGCAGACTGCGCGTGCACCGGACGCGCCTCTTCGGAGCACCGGACGCGTCCGGTGCACTAGAGCCGTCCATGTGTCTCCTTCTTTAAACCACGGCCGTTAGATTCCAACGGTCAAAAGCTCTTAAAGTGACCGTTACATCCACACCGGACGCGACGGTCGGAACACCGGACGCGCATGCCACGGCGTCCGGTCCCAACTCAGAGACTTCCAAAACTTCAGTTTTCACATCAGACGCATCCGGTCTAGCTGACCGGACGCAGGCAGCGTCCGGTGCTTTTACTGTTTCAGCACCGAGCCCCTGAGTCACTTCTCACCGGGCGTGCCTCAGTCGCGTCCAGTCGATTCCAGTCGACCGCGTCCGGTGCAACACAGAGAGCTCCTCGACAGCTCCCCGTCGCACCGGACGCGTCCGGTCACACCTGACCGGACTCGCCCTGAGTCCGCTTAGCTAGGGTTTGGCACCGGACGCGTCCGGTGCCAGGGGGCACCGCGTCCGGTCCATACTGCTGGACCCTGTTTCAACTCCAATCTCTTCACCCTTGATCCTAAGAGCTAAACACAAAGTGTATTACCTTTGTGCACGTGTGTTAGCATATTTCCAAAGCTATTTCAAGGGTGTCAGTACTCACTAAAATCTAAATGCATATGCAATGAGTTAGAACATCTAGTGGCACTTTGATAACCGCATTTCACAATGAATTTCTTCCCTCTTCATAGTACGTCTATCGATCCTAAACACACTCACACCCTCTATGGTGTCTTGAGTGCCAAAAATAAAATGGGCCTATCAAATATACCTTTGCCTTGAGCCCTTTTGTTTTTCTCTTTCTTCTTTTCAATGTTGGAGTGCATGATCATCATGGCCGACCACTCCAAAGCTTGTCCGACCACTTCAAGTATCATGCCGACCACCCTAGTGCCATGCCGACCACCAAAGATATTTGGCCAAGCACACATAGTGCCTTGCCGACCACATAAGAACCATGGCCGAGCACTTGAAGATTTTGGCCGAGCACTTGGAAGCTTTGGCCGAGCACACCATTGCATTGCCGACCACTCCACTTGATCTTGGACCTAACCTTTCTTAGCTACACACACTTAGCAATTTATGTTAGTTCAAATAGGTTTCATCAATTAGCCAAAACCAAACTGGGCTTTCACACACCGCACTCATCCTGAGGAGGTTGAAGCGCGTCTGCGCGGATGTCTACGGCAGCCATCCCAAGTTCATCTTCTGCACGGTGACATTGGCGAACCTCAAGGAGCACGTCATGGAGCTGAGCTCGACGACGTCGAGCTCGTCAACAACGACGGGAGCCCCCTGCGGCGCCAAGCACTTCTTGCTGTGGAACCCGTCGGTGGCCAGGGCGCAGGAGAGGCGGCCGAGCCCGGTGCAGGAGGTCTCCTACCAGTTCGCCGAGATGGTCCAGCACGGCCTCCGCCGCATCACCTTCTGGAAGACGAAGAAGCTCTAGGGAATGGTGCTCGCGCGCACGCGCGAGGTGCTCGACGAGACGTCGCCGGAGCTCGCGGACTCCATCTACGTGTACCGCGGCGGCTACGTCGCGGAGGACCGGAGGAGGATCGAGGTTGCTGATCTCTTCGGGGGCAAGCTTCGTGGCGTGGCAACGACGAACGCGCTTGAGCTCGGGATCGATGTCCGGCCACATCGACGCGACGCTGCACCTCGGGTTTCCCGGAAGCATTGCCAGCTTCTGGCAGCAGGCTGGGCGATCTGGACGGAGGTCGAAGGAGTCCATTTCTGTCTATGTCGGCTTCGAGGGTGCTCTGGACCAGTACTTCATGAACTTCCCTGGTGATTAACAATTCTCATTATTGAGGCTCAACAATTGCCGGTTGCAGCTTCTTCTTCTTCCTTTGCCGACTACACCACACACCCGGGTATTTTTAACACCCACTTTCCACACTCAAATCTTGGACCGTGCATCTGGTGACTCCCTCCTTTCTCCTAAGTCTAGCATTTTTCCTTCTTGTGCTGTTGCTGGCAAGTAGCATGCGCTCATCCTTGTACCGCCGTCCTCGGGCCTTCTCCGCCGGAACTAAAAAACGCACACTGGAATTGGATTGTAAGAAGTTGTAACATTGAAATTGTTAGAAGTTGTTATCATAGGTAACTCGGATTGTATCTCTTGGATATATTAGTTGTTATATTCTGGTTTGATTGATAGATAGTTAGAGATAGATTGCTTCTTGATGTACAAGTACACCAACCGAACCAGAATACACAACAACCTTCATTGTAATTTGTTGGGACTTCTCCCCTATATAAACATGCAATCGTGGCAATGCCGGGATAGGCAACCACGTTCTATTCTTTTACATGGTAATCAGATCATTTTCTTCCACAATACATCTACATATCACCGAGTCAATCCATGGCGTCGTCGTCAGCACCAACCTCGGCGCAACTTGGACCTCCCGTGTCTGAAAAGCTCACGCGGGAGAACTACGTCTTGTGGAAAGCCCAATTCCTTCCTGTTGTGCGTGGTGCGCAACTTATGGGGGTCCTAAATGGATCTATCAAAGAACCGGCCAAGACCATGGAGGTGGTGAAGGCCGTAGACATGAAGGAAATCATCGCCAACCCTGAATATGATTCATGGGTGGCCAAAGATCAGCAATCGCTGAGCTACCTGCTTAACTCCATCATCAAAGAAGTGCTTGCACAAGTGGCGGCGGAGACAACTTCGGCAGGAGCATGGAGCGCGCTGCAGACAATGTTTGCATCCCACTCAAGAGCACACGTGACGAATCTACGCATGCGGCTGTCTACTATCAAGAAGGGTAACATGACTTCATCAACCTACTTCACAAAGATGGTAGCAATCAAGGATGAGCTCACTGCAGTAGGTATAATTATTGATGATGGTGAGATGGCATCTCATATACTTAATGGTCTTGACTTTGAGTACAATCCCTTTGTATCTTCAGTGCTTGGACATGAAGATCCTATTCCTCTTTCTGAGTTATACTCTCATCTAATGTCCTATGAGCTGCGCCATGAGGCCTATAATGAAGGTGGTCAGCACTCATCCTCAGCAAATGCAGCAAACCGTGGCAATGGTGGCGGCCGCAATTGTGGTCGCAACAATGGTGGACATAGCTCACAAGGCCGTGGCAACACCAATGGTGGAAATCATCCCAAGCAAGGCTGCCAAAGCGGTAAACCTACCTGTCAGATATGCAAAATGGTGGGTCATGAAGCACCAAGATGCTGGTATAGATATGAAGATGATGATCAGCAAAACACTAAGCCCCACGGGAGCGCAGCATGGCGTACCAAATCTTCGCGGGTCTCTACGTGTGCGCCTACGTCTTCTTCTGGAGGACAGGCGAGCTCATCGTTGTGAATGCAGAAGAGGCTCTCGAGAGGCTTCGTCGATACGTTATTACGTTCGCGACAACTTCTTCAACCTAAAACGCTGATATGTAATGTTCAGGTTGTTAAACAGCCGAGATTTGTATTTTGTTCGTCTTTCAGTCCAATAAAAGTGAGGAGTTTATTGTACAAAACGCTGTCGTATGCAAGCCGGTTCGAAGTTTGAAGTTTCCCCTACCTCGGCTGCTGTCATACAAATCTCGGATTCACAGGAGCCCATTTGGAGGGCAAGAATGAATATATATATATATATATATATATATATATATATATATATATATATATATATCTATATATATATATATATATATATATATATATATATAATATATATATATATAGGGAGAGGCTATTCAGTAGCCGGCTACAAAATAAGTTATTCTGTAGCCACCTTCATTTACCATAATTTTATATACTAATTTACTATAATGTCAATACATATTTACGATAGTTGGGTTACTATAACATATGGGGATATTTACCATAACGTTTATAGTAAACTACTTTGTAAGGAGTTACTATAATCTTGTAAATTAACATAGTAATTATCGTAACTCAAAGTGGCTACAGAATAAGTTATTTCGTAGCTAGCTATAGGATAGTAGTTCTATATATATATATATATATATATATATATATATATATATATATATATATATATATATATATGGAGAGTATATTCAGTAGTCAGCTACAAAATAAGTTATTCTGTAGCCACCTCCATTGACGATAATTTTATATATTAATTTACGATAATATCAATACATATTTACGATAGTTAGGTTACTATAACACATGGGGATATTTACCATAACGTTATAGTAAACCACTTAGTAAGGAGTTACTATAATCTCGTAAATTAACGTAGTAATTATCGTAACTCAAAGTGGCTACAGAATAAGTTATTTTGTAGCTAGCTACAGGGTAGTAGTTACAGCACGTCGTGACCCAACATGCACGTCGCGACCTGGCCGGGGGCACATCGTACTGGTTTATGAACATCGTACGTGCAACGTGCTGGAAACTTTTTCAAATGTTTACCACAGCATACGCATACGATATCATGACATCTCGACAAGTTTCATGATTTTCGGAATTCGTTTGCATTTTTTAGAATTAAAAAAACACCCACACGGAAGATGGTGGCGTTGCCCCGTACGCACATTGATCGAAATTTTGGGTCAGTTCATGGATTTGGCCTAACTTTACACTCAAAAACAAGAATATTATTTTTTGAATCATTCAAATCGAATATTCGATGCACCCGCAGTTCAAACCTACATTTTCTGAAAAAATCAACAAATCGAAATAAAGTGAAAAAATATAGCAAAATGTACTAAAAATGTGCCAAATTTGAACATGTTGATTATGGTATTGTAGGAATGCTTCACAACAAAACTGACGGCCAAAATAAAAAAAAAATTGCCAAGTGCTAGGGCTAGCACTCGGCAAAGGCGAGCCGGCCTGGTGGCCCCTGAGCCGGCCACGTGGCAGCTCTTTGCCGAGTGCTGGCACTCGGCAAAGATGGAGTCTTTGCCGAGTGCCAGCCGATCTGGCACTCGGCAAAGCGCGCGGCCCAACACAAAACCGACTGTGCACGGCCACACACACCACTCCACACACGCGAGCACGCCCGCGCAGCGCCGCCGCCGCCGCCGCGCCGCCTAGGCCCCAGCCCCGGCCACGCCCGCCGCCCGGCCCCAGCCTTGCCCCGCCGCGCCGCCCGGCCTACGCCGGCGCCCACCGCCGCGCCGCCTCGCCCCGGCCCTGCCACGGCGCGTCGCCTCGGCCCCGGCCCGGCGCCACCCCGGTCCAGCCTCGCCGCGCCACCACCACACCGCGCCCCGGTCGTGCCCCACCGCGCCGGCCGGTCCTGGCCCTAGCCGTGCCCCGCCACGCCGCCCGGCCTGCGCCCGCGCCCGCCGCTACGCCGCCTCGCCCCGGCCCTGCCCTGGCCCGGCCCCGTCACGCCGCCGCCACACCGCGCTTCGGCCGTGCCCCGCCGCGCCCGCCGGCCCCGGCCTCGGCCGCGCCGCGCCGCCCGGCCCTACCCCAGCGTGCCGCCGCGCCGTCGCGTCGCCAGCCCGGTCTGGCCCCACTGCGTCGCCGCCGTCCCCAACCCCAGCCCTGGCCCCTTGCCCTGGCCGGTCGGAGAAGAGGAGGAAGGAGAGGAAGGAGGAAGGAAGAGGGGGAAGAAGGAGAAGGAGAGGAGGAGGAGGAAAAGGAGGAGGAGGAGGAAGCGCCGCCAACCAACCCATCCCCGACGCCCAGCCATCCTTGCACGTCGTCGACCACACCTCGCTCGTTGGCCCACCAGTCTGTCCACGCCGTCCTAGGTACACTCTCTTTTCTCCTTTTTCCTTTCTCACAGTAGTGTAGCCGTGTGTTGTGTTGTGTTGTGTTGTGTTGTGTTGTGTTGTGTTGTGTTGTGTTGTGTTGTGTTGTGTTGTGTTGTGTTGTGTTGTGTTGTGTTGCGTTGCGTTGTGTTGTGTTGTGTTGTGTTGTGGTGTGTTGTGTTGTGTTGTGGTGTGTTGTGGTGGTGATGGTGGTGGAGGTGGTGGTGTGGTTGTGGTGGAGTAAATGGAGGTGTTTTTGGAGGTGGAAGTGGTGGTGGGGTTGTGGTGGTAGTGGTGATGGAGGTGGATGTAGAGTTGGAGGTGGAGGAGGTTTTATGGCTTCATAATTAAAGTATATGGTTGTGATGTATGCTTGTGGTGTTAAATGTGTACTTGTGGATGTTTGTGTGGTTACCGGCCATCGTGCCGATGATTTTTTGCAGGTTTTGGGAACCTCACCGTGTAGGGGAGGTTCTGCCGAATTTTTTTTAGAAATGATAGTATTTACTTGTTTTGCAGAGAAGAGAGGATCCAGAGTAACCCCGCGCCGTGCTGGTCTGCCTGCACAGCGTCGCCTCACCATAGCACCGCCACCCTAGGTATAACCCCTGTACCCGTACCTTGGTCATAGATCTCGTCACCTAGTTAGGTGTCTCCCGTCCGAAAGAGATACGGTTCCCATCGTATCTCTTTCGGATTGTCCACATTTTTTGGATAGCCCGTGGATGCGTAGATGGGTTAGCTTCCATGTTCTGCTCCCATCTGAGTCGGAGTTTTGGCAGCACCTCCCCATTATTCTTCGAATACACACTCTCCTTTGCAGGACATGTATTGGGAGAACAGCAGGGAGGTGCTGCCGAAATTCCATCTCGGATAGGAGCGGAGCATAGAAGCTAACCTTATCTACGCATCCTCGGGTGGGATTAGGACCTATCCTTCACCTATTAGATGGTAGGAACGTCGTGTAGATGCAATTGCTGGTTTTATTACTCGCTTACATATGTGTATGACAGAGGATGGATAACCGTGACTGGATGTACATGGGCTATGCAAGTAAGAGCCATGAATGGGTTAGGGGGACTGGTCATTTCCTGGAGCATGCATTTGGTAGGGCTGCTAAAGGGTCGAGTCGGATGCCGTGTCCCTGCAGCAAATGTAAGAACACAAAAAGAAAATGAAAGAGTCAGGTGGTGAGAGATCTTTACAAGCACGGATTCATTGCAAACTATACCCGTTGGATCTACCATGGTGAAGGCGATCGTATTAGAGAGGAGGTGGTGAGACCACGCCTCGAGGAGTATGATGGAGATGCCGGGATGGCAGACATGATGGTAGACTTTCACGATGCACGGTTCATTGAAGGATTGGAGGAGAAGGAGGATCTAGAGGAAACCGCAAAGGCATTCTTAGCCATGCTGGATTCGGCACAGAAGCCCCTTCAAGAGAAGACAATGGTTTCGCAACTGGATGCCATTTCACGCCTAATAGCGTTGAAGTTGCAATTGAGCCTGAGTCGAGACGGCTTCGATGCCATGTTGACAGTTTTGGGCAAACTGTTTTGGAGGGTCACATCCTGCCGAAGAACACATATGAGTCACAGAGACTCCTTCGTGCACTTAAGATGCCGTATGAGCCGATCCATGCTTGTCCAAACGGGTGCGTCCTATTTAGGGGAGACCACGAGAAAGCAACACACTGTCCAAAGTGCAAAGCCTCTAGGTTTGTGGAGGTAGATGGTAGTGATGGCAAGAAGAAACAGTCTAAGATCCCCGAGAAGGTCCTACGGTACCTTCCTTTGCTACTGAGGATCCAACGGTTGTACATGACAGAGGAGTCCACGAAACAAATGACATGGCACAAGAATGACAAAAGATACAGTCCTAACAAGATGATACACCCATCGGATGGTGACGCATGGAAGCACTTCGATGACATGCATCCTGGCAAAGCTATGGAGGCTCGGAATGTATGTGTAGCGCTGGCAACAGATGGGTTCAACCCGTTTGGAATGATGGCGGCCCCGTACACTTGTTGGCCCGTTTTCATGATCCCCCTCAATCTTCCCCCGGTGTCATTTTTTAACCCAGGAACGTGTTCTTGTCACTGATAATACCTGGACACCCGGGCAACAATATGGGTGTGTTCAAGCAGCCAGTGTGGGATGAATTGCAAGATGCTTGGGAAAAGGGGGTACTGATGTACGACCGAGCTACAAAGAAGAACTTCATAATGCATGTGTGGTACCAGTATTCAATGCATGACTTCCTAGCGTATGGCATATTCAGCGCGTGGTGTGTTCACGGGAAGTTCCCTTGCCCAACATGCAAAGCAGCTATGATGTTCACCTGGCTGAACAAGGGTGGCAAGTATTCTTCGTTCGACAAACATCATCAATTCCTGCCTGACAACCATGAATTCAGAAGAGACATCAAGCACTTCACGAAAGGTGTTGAAGTCACCAACCCCATTCCTCAGATTATGGGCGGTGCCAAGGTCCTTGCTGAGATAGAGGCTCTCCAAATTGATGAAGTCAAGGGTGGTTTTATTGGATATGGTACCGAACACATGTGGACTCATATATCAGGCTTGACTAGGCTCCCCTACTTCAAGGACCTTCTTCTTCCACATAACATCGATGTAATGCACACAGAAAAGAATGTCACCGAGGCACTCTGGGCAACACTCATGGACATAAAGGAAAAGTCAAAGGACAATGTTAAGGCTAGACTGGACATGGAAAAGATGTGCGATAGACCAAAGCTAGTGATGAAGACCCCTACGCCCGGCAAGAGATGGAAAAGGGGCCTGGCCGATTACATCTTGAAAAGGGGCAATAGGAAGGAAGTACTGTAGTGGATCAAGACATTAATGTTCCCTGATGGGTATGCGGCAAATCTGAGTAGGGGAGTGAACTTCAAGACTATGAAAGTCAACGGGATGAAGAGTCATGACTTCCACATATGGATTCAGCGGCTCCTTCCTGCGATGACTCGGGGATACCTCCCCGAGCCAGTGTGGCGCGTACTGGCAGAGTTGAGCTATTTCTTCCGCCAGCTTTATACCAAGGAGTTATCTCGGGCCATGATTGCTGAACTAGAGCGTCTTGCACCTTTGTTGCTCTACAAGATGGAGATGATCTTTCCACCTGGCTTCTTCCTGCCGATGCAGCATCTGATTTTGCACCTACCACGTGAGGCACGTTTAGGGGAGCCCATGCAGGCTCGTTGGTGCTATCCAATCGAGAGGTGTCTAAAGGTTCTTCAGAAAAAGTGTAGAAATAAAGCCAAAATTGAGGCTTCCGTGGCAGAGGCATTCATTCTAGAGGAGGTGTTGAACTTCACAATGGCGTACTATAATGAGACCCTTCCCAGCGTGCACAATCCACCCCCTCGTCACAACGCCGTCGAGAGTTCATCGAACCTCAGCCTTTTCACAGGGCAACTCAAAAGAGGAAGCGCAGGTACCCCCAAGAACTTGTGAGATTATGAGTGGTGCACTATCTTCCTCTATGTGTTGTTGAACCTTGAAGAAGTGAATCCTTATTAGAGGTAAGTTCTCAATGAGCTTGTTACATACGCCATCACTATCCTCCACCTATCAATCCGACCCCCTTGTCTCTTGTTTTTTAGGGAATTTATTAATGAATACTGGAGAGGGAATAGGGCTCCTTCCCCTCAAGAAGAAGACCATCTTCTCAAATATGGTGTGCCCGATTTTATTTCCTGGTTCTGTACGAAGGTACCATCCAACTTACCTCGTTCCAACTTTGAGATTCCACTTTGCTCCTAGGAGCGAGTAATGTAACGATCTACCTGGCCTCACCTTGCAGGCCCGCACGGATGCGGAAATGAGTGATGAATTGAAACAGGTTGGCAGGGGCTTCTCCCATAGGGTCAAGTCATTCACCGTTTATGATGCGAATGGCTATCGCTTTTGCACGAGAAGCTACGAGGAGAGTCGACCCAATCGAAGCACCACATGCACCGGAGTTCGTATGCCCAGCACCGATGAGCGTGACTATTACGGCATAGTCGAAGAAATATATGAGCTCAACTTTGAGTGTCCCAAAGCTCTTAATCCAGTGGTTTTCAAATGCCATTGGTTCGATCCTGAAGTCACGAGAAGAGCCCCTGAGATTGGGCAAGTCAAAATTCGATAGGATTTCATCTATAAAGGAGACGATGTCTATATTGTGGCTCAACAGGCCAGGCAAGTTTATTATCTCCCATGGGCGTGCCAAAAAGACGAGAAGCTTATGGGTTGGTACCTTGTGCACTTGGTATCGCCACGCGGTAAAGCGCCTGTCCCAAACAATGATGATTACAACTTTGACCCAAAGACAGATAGCGGAGAGTTCTATCAACCTGAGGGGCTAGAAGGGAGTTTGGAGATAGACATAACTTCGCTGATGGGCATGGAAGTAGACAACGACATCGATGAGGACGAGGGTGATGAGGTGCAGAATGCCAAGGACTTAAGAATGCTTGAGCGATGGAGGATGGAGCGCGATGGAGTTGTTGAGGACGATGTAGATGATGAGGACGATGGAGATGATGTCGTTCATGGATATGATGAGGACTTATACGAGCTCGACAATATTGATAGTAATGACGACAATAGTGATAGTGATAGTGATGATGATGACGACACGCCAGTCACTGCCATTCGTGGAGATAATTTCTAATTCATGTAATAATATATTATTATTATTATTACCTTGCAATTATGTTTCGTTCATTTTGCATCTCTTTACAAGTACTTCTCGTTTATTTGTGAACAAGGGTTTAATCTTTGTCATTGTAGGCACTCGAAAAAATGCCGAGCGAAAGGCGGCAGCAACGACAAGGGATCACCTCGGTCTACTAGAGGGACCGCTCACCCACTATCGACGAGGAGCCGCTGTCGGTGGAGCCGTCGACGAGCAGGGAGAGGAGGCCTCGCGGACGTCGCTCGGCGATGAGGAGGCTGGAGTTGCCTCCTGACCCAACGCCCCAACAGGGGGTGACGGCGACGACGACCGACAGTTCCTCTTCCTCGTCGGACTCGGACCACGGGGGTGAGGCGACACCAGGGGAGACGCCTTCCTTAGGTTCAAGCAAGGTCAACTCGCGCGGGCCCTCGTCCCTCCCTTCAGCACCGCTCACGCCTTCCTGCCGCCCGATGATTCGACCCTACGGTGACAAGTAAGTAACCATTGATGTTTTCACTACTTGTTCATATGACATGTTGAAAATCGTACTTTAGACTAACAATTCTTCTTAATGACTGGTGCAGTAACTGGACAATTGTGAGCGGAGGGGGCAATGCACGCCATGTCAATGGCATCCAGAGCCTCCTGCTTTGGAAGCACTACCCTGGCAGGGTCACCCACGCCGGGGTGACAGGGCTGCCCTAGTCGTGGGAGCACTTCGCCAGCGTCGTGGACCCCAACCACGGCACCCTTGCAACGAGGATTAAGAGGGAGTTCTGGGTGAGTCTTCATCGTACCGCATTGCTCAGTACTACACATTCGTTGGACGTTCTTGAAATAATGAAATGATACATGATGTCTATATGTAGGACTACTTCACGTGCGAGGATGGGAAATAGGCCAAGGCGGCACGAGTGCAGGACAAGGTCTGCAAAGAGTGACTCAAGGACCTGTACCACGAGGAGCGTATCCAGTGCATCATCACCTACAACGCCGACGTGCTTGGCCGGGTGGTGAGGAAGAGGGAAGCCAGGCAGATGATGCTCTAGAGGGAGACCAACCTCACCAGTGAGCAGTACCTCCAGGTAAGTAGGAAACATTCATTCTGATTCCTTCCATGAAAAATAAGTAGGCTTCAATTAATCTTCTGACATGTCAAATACTTGATGTCATGCAGATGTGTCCTGCTTGGTGCTCCAAGTACAAAGACTGCTGGGTGGACATCGTGAACTAGTGGGTCTCGGAGGACACGTACACTCAGCGCAGAAGCCGTCGGAGGTGCCGCCTGGAGATGCAAGGGCCGTCACACCACCAAGGGAACCGGCCCCTCCCAGTCTACATGGAAAGATGGGTTCGCTTCTGTTGATCTATTTATTTATTTATTCTAGCGCTCAATTGTCATTACTTGTAATCATCTTTGTGTTTTCCTCGCAGTCCAAGTCGCATGGTGGCCAGGAAATCAACGAGTTCATAGGGTACGCCCTGGCTCATAAGGGCCCAGCGATAGCGGCGGACAACGTCTACAACCCGAAGGACGGGGCTGACGCGTACACCAACGCGAGCGTCTACCCAAGCTTGCCGAGTACACCTCGGCGCCTCGCACGCGCCATGGGGAGGACTTCGATCCGGCCACCCAGCCCCTGGATATGGACCTCGTGATGAGGTTGGGAGGAGGGAAGCAGCACGGCTGGTACTGGATGGCCAACAGCGCAATCGAGTCGTCCTCTGTTCCCAGACTAAGCCAGATTCGACAAACCAGCACGAGCTCCTCCGACATCCCCATAGCACCTCGGCAGCCGAGCTCCACGCAGATGATGGCGGCATTTCAGGTAAGTACAGTTTTATTTGTTGTTCACTGGTTTTACACATGTACCTGGCCTTTGCATTGTTTAAACCTTGCGGGTGTAATATTGCAGGCCCAGCTGGCAGAGTTGCAGGCCCAGCAGATGGCCCAAGCGGAGGCCCATCAGCGGCAGCTGGAGGCTGTCTAGCAGCAGTCGGCGCGTCAGCTGGAGGCTGTCCAGCAGCACTCGGCGCGTCAGCTGCAGGACGTGGCGACCTACTTTCAGGGCCTTCAGATCCCAGGTTTGGTCCTGCCTCCGTTGCCTCCCTCGCTGTTCGCTCCACCCCCTCCTCCTAGTCCTACAGGGACTCTGGTGAGTATATATGGTTGTTTATTGCTTTAGCTTGTGCGGCCATCCTGCAGGTACTAATGAGATCGTTTCTCCTTTGTGCAGGCACAGTTGGTGGGTTCGAACCCGACTCCTCCAGGTGGCCCTTCTCCACAGCACGGGTGGCCGGTTGGCCCGACTCCACAGTACACGTGGCCAGGTGGCATTCATCCGTCTACGCAGCACAGGTACTCCGGGTGGACAGGCGGCCATCTTTCGCCGCCCGGGTGGACGTTCCAGGGTGGCCCTCCGCAGCAAGGGTGGCCTTCGTGGCCATCTGGGAGCTCTTCACACTCTGGGGGCCATGGGGACCAAGGGACGCAGTAGGTACCTCTCATTTCGCTTTTGGACTTGTGATGGTTATGTTGGACTAGTGATGGATTGACTTCTGTGAGGGTTATGTTGGACTTATGTTGGACTAGTGATGGATTTGTATGGATGTACTTGTGATGGATGGATGGATTTGTTATGGATGAACTTGTGGATGGATTTGTGTTGAATTGTATGGATGGAATGTGATATATGTGATATTGTATGGATTTGTGTTGAATATATGTGATATTGCATGGATGGAATGTGAAAAAAACTGGAAAAAAAATTTTACCCAGATTTGCCAAGCTAGGGAAGCTTTTCTCAGCACAACAGCTTTGCCACACTCGGCAAAGATTGTTTCCAAAAAAAATTACTTTGCCGAGTGCCTGTCAGAACGGCACTTGGCAAATATTATTTTTTTAAAAAAAAATTAAAAACTCTTTGCCGAGTGTCTGCCACGTCAGCACTTGGCAAAGAAACCGACAGATGACGGTGGACGTTAACTTTGCCGAGTGCTGACATGGCACTCGGCAAAGGCTTTGCCGAGTGCCCGACAGGTGGCACTCGACAAAGAATTCTTTGCCGATGAATTCTTTGCCGAGTGCTCTTTGCCGAGTGCGGCACTCGGTAAAACCTTTGCCGAATGTAAAGCGGGCTTTGCCGAGTGCAGCCTGCACTCGGCAAAGAACCAGAATCCTGTAGTGTTGTTTCGTGTGAATTCCGAAGGTATGCATGCGTATATCTATTGCTATTCATCAATCACGATTAAAAGATTAGTTTCTAATTGGCCATCCAGCGATTCGAGGCTTCCAAGCCATGCGAATGTTCCTGATGCAGACTCCTCCTTGCGTCCTCATGCGAACATCCGATACTCATGATGCCACGTGATCTGGCTGCGAACAGCGGCGTCGATCGATGATCAATTGGATTCAGAATCTTTCTCTCCGTGCACGAGCACATTTGTTAGATCGGCTATGCGAGAACGGCGCCAAATCGACAATGATAATCCCCATGTGTTTTATTTTTTTCTCCCGATCCAGAATTCTTGTCTCCGTGCATGTGCAAGGGAACGGATCAATATCCAGGTGAGATAGCCCATATCGGCAACAATAATCCCCATGTGTTTTATTATTTCTTTTTGTTTTGATCTGAAGCAGATGCGTGATTGAGTTCAGAATTTTCCAGCCGGTGCCATCCAACGCTGGGAAGCTGCCTGCTCGTGTCTTCCCTGCACATCCCCATCAGGCTAGCGGAGATATGCGAGGTGATTTATCTCATCCATGTATATTTTGTCTTCCCTGCACAAACTCTTGATCTGATTAGGCATCTCAAATTAGGCTGCCTGCACGCTGTTGATCTAATTAGTTATGTCAAACTAGGCTGCCTGCACGTTGTTGATCTAATTAGTTATCTCAAACTAGGCTGCGTATGTTTCTAGTATGATTCTAGCAAATTTAGGTAGTGACTGGTGTTCCTGTTGTCAACCCAATTTGTGCGGGTCCAAATAGTTGAATGCCATGTCCATAGTTTAGTAAAATATCTAATTTCCTACTGCAAAATTCTCGTACTTATTTGTATCCAATAAATCATATACATCAATCTCATGCTAAGCATTGATGTCCTATGATAGTTTTGAAGTACGATGTAACTTACACTGATGGTAAATTTGATCGTTCTTATTAATTTTGTCATGATCAATCATAGTACAAAATATTCATAGTATTCTTGTAAATACTTACTTCATAGTACACATTTCTCGTAAATATAAATGTAACTATGTTGAAGTAACATAATAGAAAATTCTCGTAAATATTCTTAGTATAAAATATTTGTAGTATTATTGTAAATGCTTATATTCATAGTACATGTTTCTAGTAAATATCAGTGTAAGTCATGTCGGAATAATACAATACAAAATTCTCGTAAATATTCTTAGTGCAAAATATTCATGGTATTCTAGTAAATATCTACATTCATAGTACACATATCTCGTAAATATTAGTGTAAGTTATGTCTGAGCAATATAATAAAAAATTCTCGTAAATATCGATGTTTTTCTAAGGCTTATTTATTTATCTGATTAGCCATGATGCCATGATGCATTGGGGTTTCATCTTCATGCTGTTGCTTTATCTACTCAATGATGGTCGTTGGGCCTTTGAACAATGTGAAACCAAATATGTCGATATGATATCAAACTAAGTAACATATATGTGTGTGTGTTAATCTATAACTGGCTACAAAATATTTAATTTTGTAGCCGGACCCAACCACCGAGCGGCCGCACAGACCCACCTGAGACTGATCTAATTATTTGACCCAGTTCTGCGCGGCTTGGCTTGGCTGCAAACACACCCGTCATTACTAGAAAACAGACCTTTCATCCCATCTCTATTTTTGCCTTTAGTCCCGGTATTTTTGTATTCGGGACTAAAGGGACTATTAGTACTGGTTGTATTCTCAAACAAGGAAACAAAGTTCCTACCCCAAGTGTGTGGCGACGGCAGGCAACAATTAGTCCCGGTTATAACCCAGAGCCGGAACTAAATCCTTTAGTCCCGGCTGGACCTTTCAACCGGGAATAAATCTTTACTCCCGGCTGCCGAGACTAAAGGATGACTTTTAGTCCTGGCTCTTGGCTATAACCGGGATAAAATCTTTCTTGATAAAATAATATAGTCGCGCTGGACAAAAAAAATAGGGCAGCCAGACATTGAACCCACGACCTCATAGCCAAGGTCCAAACCGCAGCGCACTAGCTAGCCATCTGAACTAAGTCACTTTCTCGACAAGAAAGCACCCAAACATTTATTTAATAAGAGAAAAGACCATTTAATTGATTATATTCTTTTGTTAACTATACTTTGAATTTTCTGGTCCATGTGCTTTCTAGTGCCTGATTGATCTCATAATTTTTATCGGGGTTTCAAATGCCCAGTGTGAAGCCACCACCAAGTTCGAGATTTTTCTGAATTAGTTTGGTAATTTTTTCACTTTAATTGAATTTTCACGCAACTTCACCGATTAATTATACGTTGAACTGGGTCCACCCCCTAAATGATCCGGAATGGTGCCAAACTTTGCCAAATGGTCTATTGTGCCCTAGGAGACAAATATTTGTGGAGGTCGATGCAAAATTATATTGTTTTCAATATGTAATTCGCCGTATTTCGTCTCACGCGGCACAAAGAAAAATGTAATAATAAAAATAATTATCAGGAAAATCTAAGATCTTGTCCATTTGCTTTCCAGTGCCGGATTGGTCTTAAACTTTTTCTCAAGACTACAAATGCCCTGTGTGTAGCCACCACCAAGTTTGAGATTTTTTTTGAGGTGGTTTGGTACTTTTTTAACTTTAATTGAATTTTCGCCCGAACTCATCGATTAATTATACAATGATTAATGAAGAACCTAAAGATTTACGTTACAATTACGTGAAAACTAATTTCCTGTCGAAAACCAATAAATTTAATAATTTCAATTGAAGTCTACATTTTTGCATTAACGAAAATAGTGAGTATTAGTTGCATTATGTTCAACATTTATAATAAAAAACACAATAGTTTAGGTCACATTTTTTTGTGCAGTAAATGAAAATAAAGTTTATTACTTTTTCTAAAAAAATTTATGTCTAGTATTGAATTTACTGCGCAAATAATAAGACTTAAATATTTAAATACAAAACATATATAAAATAAACTGATCTGCTTAAAAGTTGGCGGGAAATGAAAATGTAGCCCACCTTTAGTCCCGGCTCCTGCCACCAGTTGGGACTAAAGGTGGGCTGCATTTGGCGGCCCGCCAAAAAATCCTTTAGTTCCAGCTCCTTCCAACAACCCTTTAGTCCCGGCTGGTGGCAGGAGCTGGGACTAAAGGTGCTTTAGTCCCGGGCGGTGGATGGAGCCGGGACTAAAGGTCCCTCTCCTATATACTGCAGTCTTCCTTCTCTCTTTCTCCTCATTGATCGTCTTCGTCTTTAGCGCGTCCCCAGAGCTCCGCCGCCGTCGATTCGCCTCCCTGGCCACCCCCGACGCCGCCTTCCTCACCAGAGGGCACCCCGAGGCTCGCCCACCTCGCCGGAGTAGCCCCGACGCCGCGCCCCTCACCAAGGAGCCCCCGGCCGCCCCCGACGCCACGCGCGCGCCACGCCACCGCCGATTTCGCCTTCCCGGCCACCCCCGATGCCGCCTTCCTCCCAAGAAGGCACCCCGACGCCCGCCCACCTCGCCGGAGTAGCCCCGACGCCGCGCCCCTCAAGGAGGAGCCCCTGGCTGCCCCTGACGCCACGCGCGCGCCACGCCACCGCCGATTTCGCTTTCCCGGGCCACCCCGGCCCGACGCCGCGCCTTCTTCCTCACCGGAGGGCATCCCAACGCCCACCCACACCTCGCCGGAGTAGCCCCGACGACGCCGCGTCCGGCCAGGAGCCCCCGTGCCTCGATCCAGCGCCGCTGTCCACCACCGCCCGTCGCCAACACTCCATTAATTCTAAACCGCCGGTATATATATATTTTATTTATTATATTTATTATATTTATGAATTATATTGACGAAATATGTATTAATGTATATATGTATGAAATTATATATGTATGAAATGTGTATATATATATATCAATTAATGTATATATGTATGAAATGTGTATTATATTTATCAATTAATGTTATTTGGTAGTTGTTGGGAAAAGGTCTGTCAGGAACACCATATGAAATGCAAAGTGCCACTGAAAGTAGTGCTATACAAAGTAAGTACTATATACCTACCTTAGTTCAATTTCCTTATGCTCGGATGATGACGAATCTTTTTCTCGTAAAGTGGGTTCTGCTGCAGCCCTAGGGGACCAATCTCTATGGATACTATGTTTGCGAGTTCATGAGAGTGTGCTAAAAAAGAACTAGTCTAGAGCAAAAAAAGGTAAGTGTGTGTGTTATATATATATATATATATATATATATATATATATATATATATATATATATATATATATGTGTGTGATAGATACAATTTATTTATCATTATTCTTGATATATATATATATATATATATATATATATATATACTAATATACTTTTTCTTTATCTCATATCTCAAATTGAAGACTCGTTGGTTGAAGAAAAAAACCCTGGACACACACCATCTCAAAGCAATCCAAGAGACAATAGGTGGATTTCTGAATGATCAGGTCTTCACTCCCGGCGGTGAGTTTTACTATGACCCAAATATGTGATGATGAAAGCCAAATTTCGTATTAATCCAAAGAACATGTGATGATGAAATGTACAATTAATGCAAACTTTACATGTGACGATGAAATGTAATATTATGTTTTAGTTTACTTTTACTTGTGTTGCTTGCGTGCATTGATCGAGCGAAAACTTTACTGTACGCACGCGTATACGTATATTACTTTGCAGCGAATAATGCGTATTCGAAAACCAAATTAAAACAAAAAAGAATCATCAATTAAAATAAGCAGGAAAAAAGGACCCTTTAGTCCTGGTTGGTAATACCAACCGAGAATAAAGGGGCCAGCCCAGGCGCTGGCGTGGCTACCTTTTTAGTCCCGGTTGGTATCACCAACCGGGACTAAAGGTCCACTTCTATTTTCACCTACTAACCCTTTATTCCTGAACTCCTATTCCTGACTGCGTAACCATGAATAAAGGGGGTTGGCAGCCGAAGCCTTTTTTTACTAGTGCGTGGCTTAGCTTGGATGCCTGGCTCGTAAATCTAGCCGTTTATATTAATTGGAATTGGATCGCACACCCCTTAATCATGTTGCTTCCTAAATCACTCCGTTGGTCGACCCCGAGCCCTCGACTCGACGACTCCCCGCAGGACCGTCCGCACTGTCCGACGGCGCGACATCCGATCTGCGCGCGGCCACCCCTTCCCCGACCGGCGTTGGGCGTCATCCGATCCACAGCCCCTTCCTCAACGGTGAATCGGCATCGCCCCTGCATCCGGCGGCGGGCTTCCTACCTCCAGAGGCGGCGGCGGTGCCCCCACCATCTCGTCGGTGGCGCATCAACTCATCTCGGCGGTGGCGGCAGTAGGGCCACTTCATCCGGCGGAGCCCCTCCCACATTGCTTCTGCCGACGATGGATAGAGGTGCGCGCCCTCCATCTAGCCTACTCCACGCGATTCAGCTTGCCTGTTTGGGCAGGTTCATCGTCATGGCGACTCGTGGCCGCACACGCGCACGGTTGGAACAAGCGTGCTGGCGGATGGTGGCCGCACATGCGCACTGTTAGAACAAGCGTGCTGGCGGATGTATATTTTGGCAGATGACTTCTGGTCCAATTCACGGTACGGTGTGTTTGATATGATACCCAACTTGTTTTATCTTCCAAGTGATTTACTGACTTTTATGTTTCGAGTAGATCGAGATGAAGATTTGATACGTACTGGATGCTTTTGGAGGTAGCAAGTTCCTACCGTCACAGGGTTCAAATAAAATCACTGTCGCGAGGCCATCGACGTGGGCCAGAACCTCTCCGTCGTTCTTATTCATCTAAGAAGATAGTTGCTTGTGGTCGCTCTCTCATCGGTCAGTGCCGCGGGGCTTTAGGTGCTGTGCCCACAGCCCCACACCATCGCCAACGCCAAATCTCTGGTGGCGTCCTCCATGAACAAAGGACAGTGCATGCTAACTGGAATAGGCGTAGAGGCCGACGCTGGGTCGTCCGGCAATCGCAGGAGTGGCGAACGCCACCAGAAGAAGCGCAGGATGAGCCGATGCGTGAACAAGAGAGTCTTGTCGTAAATATTATCAGTGAAAATTCTTGTAAATGATGTTAGTATTGCCGTAAACAGAATTCTCGTAAATATGATGTAACTTATGCTGATCTTTGGAATGTCGATCATTCTTATTAATTTTTGTGTTCAACCATAGTCCAAAACTCTTGTAAATAATTATATTCATAGTACTCATTTCTGGTAAATATCAACGTTAGCTGTGTTTGAGAAAAATTCATAATAAGAATTCTCGTAAATATTATTTGTGCAAATTCTTGTAAATATTGTTAGCATTGTCGTAAACAGTTTGCCACTGAGGCACTGACCACTGATGCAAAGTCACCACCAAAACGCTTAGCGCTGATCTTCATAAATGCAGACATTCTGGTCAGCAATGAAATAACCAATCACAGTAAAACAGTGCCACAGTGGTGACTCTACACCACAGCAAAGCTGACAAGATTTTTAACCTTGGGTTCCAACTAGTTTCAGCAAGAGTAAGAGCATCTCCAAGAGTTCCCTAAACATCCTCCTAATCCTTGTGTTTTAGAAAGATGGAAAAAAACCCTTCTCCAACAACTTCTAATATTTACTCCTAATCTTTTAGGACTTGGAAAATTCCTCCCCCTTCCGCATAACTTTACGTGGACGAAGCCACGCTCGGAAACGCCGAGTAGTCGTCCAGGTCGTACTCGAGGAACTCCCGGCTCGGCACCCGGTGGCCCGACAAGCCCATGGTCACCGCGAAGACGAAGACGGCGAGGCAGGCCAGCGCCACGACGACGACAAACATGGTCACGAGGTCGGCGAGGAGGAGCCACGGCAGGCGCCAGAAGGCGGCCACGAAGCCCGCGAGGCCGACCGCGAGGACAGCCACGCCGAGGGCAATCACTGGCCACTGGAGGATCTGGACGCAGGCGTTGTCGGCCTGCGTCGACAGCCAGATGCCGGCGGCGATCACGGGGATGGACAGCAACGCGGGCACGACGTTGATGGCGGCGACGCCCATGTAGTTGAGCCCCATGGCTTAGCTACCGCTCCTAGTCCTAGCAGCTCAGAATGAAATACGACAATACATACATACATACTACAAAGTGTGGCCGGCCGGCCAGCCTCCTTTGCGGACGGTACCAACACATACATACAGGGCCTATACATGCCCGTTGCCGTGTGGTAACACTTGTTCACCGCGCCATAAATCGATCAAGTAGAACGTGCCAATCAAGCTTCACAGCAACATACTGTTGGAAACCAGAATCCTCATCCAAGTCCATCAAATCAAAATGCACACCTGGGACTGGGAGGCGGCGGCGGCGTGCCGCAGCGGAAGAGTAGGAGCGAAGGGAAGAAGAGCAGCAGCAGGCGGCGGCGGCGTGGATACGTGCGGCGACGAAGAGGTTTGCGTGGAAAAAAAAGAAGACCGAAGAAAAAAAAGTCAAATAAGACCTGCATTTGATTTTTTTAGAAGTCAAATATTAGAAACTATTGGAGATGAACTTTTTTTTCTCCTAAAATCTTTTTATGAGTTGGTAAACATAGACTTTTTAGGAGAAATATTTAGGGAACTCTTGAAGATGCTCTAAGGCTGTCTTGATATTCCTATTAGGACATTTCCTATCCCCAGAGCCCCACTTTGCGTGAGAGCTGCTTTTAGCACCCTTTTAATGCGCTTGCTGCTAAGAAAATTATCTTCATTGAATAACATGCAGTTTCATCTAGGAATAACCCTAATAGGCCATCTTCCAAGGACTGCAGCTAAACTAACCCATAAAACACCAAAGTTTAGTTTGACATGTTGCACAATTAAACTAAGCTACCGATCGCTGAGCGCCTGAGCCCTCGGTATCTTTTTAATAATGGAAAAGGATGATGGGACCATCTCGTCCTAGCGTTGTCCTGAAACCAACGCATGCTAAACAACGCCGGTGAGTCGTGATCTTAATAGCAGCCATATGTCAATTTGGCTGCGATTAATTGTCAATCACACAAGCAACCAAAAACTCATCGCTAATACCAAAGCTTCCGCCAGCTGCACTGACCGGCTATCCATGTCGTGTTTATCGATCGATCGAGCACCACAGCACAGCCGCTTATTTTACGGGGTCGCCTTCTCGTCTATTTCACGTAGTACTCTGAGCTCCTCCGCAGCAACATTTCGAACTTTCTCACCTAGCTTGTTCCTTGTCTTCGGCTCAGCTCATCGATCGCAGAGGCAGGCAGGGGCGTAAGAAGCGATGGGGAACTGCGGGACAAAGCCGAAGACCAGCGACGGAGACGACGCACCTCCTCCCGTCGAGCCGCAGACGGCGGCGGGGGCGGCCGCGGAGGGGGAGCGCAAAGACCAGGAGGTCGCGGCGCCGGAAGGGACGAGCCAGGCCGTTGTGGCGCCACAAAGTGAGGTGCGCAAAAATGACCCGCACGTCTTTATCGATAGCTCAAACAAAGTCTTTTATCGATAACTAGCATCCCAATTGGAATAGTTGGATTGCTTTATGTATGACATGGGCCAAAAGTTCCGTGAAAGTCATGTGCTCTTGATAGCTTGTTCTTCGTTTGCAGCATCTAAATCCGACCTTAATTGCAGTTTGAGAGGCATTCGGGGGGTATAATAAATGAAAAGAACGGAAAAAGTGTAGGTTTTATTTGGACCAGATGTCTCTGCCTCCGCAACTTGGGCCCCTTGCATTTCGGCCTTTTCTGTAAAAACTGGCCCATGGTTTTATACAATTTTACGGAGGTCGTTAGGTGCTGGGAAAAAGTTAAAATTACCTCCCTCAACTTTTACGAAAGTCCGTTTTTTCTCTCTGAACTCTAAGACCGGGTAAACCACTACCCTGAACTTTTAAAACCGTTCATTTTATCTCCCTAACCGATTATAAGCGGTTTTCAAAGACGGTTTTGTTTTTTTCTATTTTATTTATTTTGGTTGAATCTTTAAAAAAATCATAGTAAATTACAGAAAAATCATAAAATAGAAAATCTAATTTTGTTTGACTTCACATGAGTAGATCTACACAGTGAACATACAATATGATATGCTTTAGTACAAATTTTTTGTTGTACCTTTAAATCTATAATTTCTGTAATTAATTTATAGCTGCAATTTCTATGGTCCAATTATGGTGAAATTTTTATAGTGGGCTAATTATTGTATGCTTGAATTGTAGTAAAAAATTTATACTCATTGGATCATGTATAATTTAGTTATAGATTTATTTAGGTGTATGCTTATGAAATTTTTACTATAGTTCTAGCATACAATAATTAAACCACCATAAAAATTTCACCACAATTGGACCATAGAAACTGCAGCTATGAATTAAATACAGAAAAGCATGGATCTAAAGCTACA
Organism: Miscanthus floridulus; assembly: GCF_019320115.1. Classification (NCBI taxonomy): domain Eukaryota; kingdom Viridiplantae; phylum Streptophyta; class Magnoliopsida; order Poales; family Poaceae; genus Miscanthus; species Miscanthus floridulus. The sequence goes on along the minus strand of NC_089596.1, from coordinate 75,586,197 downwards.
GCAAAAACTTTATACTAAAGCATATCATATTATATGTTCATTGTGTAGATCTACTCACGTAGAGTCCAACAAAATTGGATTTTCCATTTTATGATTTTTCTGTGATTTATTATGATTTTTCAAAGATTTAGCCGAAATAAATAAAAAGAAAAAGACAGGGAAAATGGTGTTCTTCCCCTGTCCAGCAGTCCAATTGTGATTTTATCCTTGTTTTTTTAACTTTGTGATTTTGCCCCTGTTATTTTAAAACGAACCATCCGTTTGCCTCTGGTTTGGATGTCTATTAGATGGACATGGAATAAATGAATTAAAAAATCAAAATCCCTACAAACAGATGCAAAAAGACCATGTTGCCCCTCATCTTATCTTCAACCTCCTGCTCGTCCACGACCGCGGCGCTCGCAGGAGCGCGTTGTGCGGGGGACGGTGGCCCACGACCGCAGCACGCGCAGGGCAGCAGCGGTGCCCGCCGCGACGCTCGGGTCAAGGCACGGGGCGGCGGCGGCGCCTGGCCGCGGGGAGTGGCGCTCGCCCACGACCGTGGCACGCGCAGGGCAGCAGCGGTGCCCGGCCGCGACGCTCGGGTCAAGGCACGGGGCGGCGGCGGCGCCTGGTCGCGGGGCGCAGTGCTTGTAGGGCTGCGGCACCCGCTCTTGAGCGCGGCGCGCGCAGGACAGCAGCGGCGCCCGGCCGCGATGCTTGGGTCAAGGCGCGGGGCAGCGGCAGCGCCTGGCCGCGGGGCACAAAGCTCGCAGGGCCGCGGTGCCCGCCCGCAAGCGCGTCGCGCGAGGCTTGGTGCAGGGGCGTGCGGGTGCCGCGCGGCTCGGCGCAAGGCACGCAAGACGGCAGCCGAACGCGCGGGGCTTGGTGCGGGGGCGTGCGGGTGTCACGCGTTCGCATCCTCGGTGGCCGCGCCATGGCCGGACGGTCGACCCCGTGCCGCGCGCAACTGAGCCTCGGCCAGACAGGGGCAAAATCACAATTAGGCATAAAAACAAGGGGCAAAATCGCATGGGCATTCATGTCTTTTGTACAAAGTTTAACACTGTTAGGGGTGGATGACGGAGCAGGGGCAAACCGGTGCTTCGTGAATGGCACAGTAGGGGTAAATTCACAAAGTCAAAAAATAGGGACAAAATCACAATTTTAATATAAAACAAGGGTACAAACGCAAGAGCTCCAAAGACAAAAACGCTTATAACCGGTTAGGGATGTAAAACGAACGGTTTTAAAAGTTCAAGGATGTTGTTTACCCGGTTTTAAAGTTCAGAGAGAAAAAACGGACTTTCGCAAAAGTTGAGGAAGGTAATGTGGACTTTTTCCTTAGGTGCTGTGATGGTCTTAGTTCTCATGTACGTGGGCCGTGATTCGTTGCTAATTACTGCATTAAATACTTTTTATCCTTTTGATTGATGATATAAAACAACTAGCATGGTGGCTTGCGCAAATAGTGTGGCTAGATTTGTTATGGTATTTTTATTGGCATTATAATTTCATCGTAAACTTGTAGATGTACGATTTGATGGTATGTACCACTATTTATTTTTGTAAGGCTGAATTTGTTAATTTGCTTGATGAATTCAAACAGACATGGTCAGCCAGTCACCGGCTTGTTCATTTGTTCAACAAAAAAACTTAAACCTTGCACTGACCACACCAAGCGCAACTACGACCACCACTAGTTCTCTCATACATATGATTTATGTTTTAGAATACTTCTCTTTCGATATTTTTAGATATTTTTATATTTGATATAAAACTTTTGGTTCAATATAGACCTTTAGATCATTATAAAATCCTATGATACATATTATTTTTTAGATTAATCTCGAAATTTCTAGGCTCCATCCGCGTGCCCATGGCTCGCTTTAATACTTTTAATGTACTCCATCTGTTTCAAATTATAAGTCACTTTGACTTTTTTCTACATCGATTTTATTATATATCTAGATATATTATTATATTTAGATACGTAGCAAAGTGGATATACTAAAAAAGTCAAAGTGACTTATAATTTTGAACCAAGGGAGTAGATATCCTCCCTCCATCTTGAAATATAAGTGATCCAAGTTTGAGTTAAACTATACTAATTTTGACTGAATTTTAAAAAGAGTAATAATATCTACCACATTAAAGATTAAAGATGTAAAATCTAAAAATACATTTCACACTATACCAATTATGCTAATTTGATGGCGTAAATATTATTATTCTTTTCTATAAACTTAGTCAAACTTAACATAACTTGATTTAAGACAAACTCGGATTCTTGTATTTTAGGATTGAGGGAGCAACGGATACGTTCTAATATGAAAGAACCATTTCCTCCATCCCAGTGTACTGTTACGTTTAGGTTTTCCAAACATAAAGGAGAGTGATAAATGGTCTGATATGACTTCATTAAGCTTGTCCAGCCATGCGCGCGTGATCTATGTATGTATAGTAATGTGCATGCTATTTATTTATTGGTCCGCATATGGATATTTTCATCCATTCACATATTCAATCATGCTTGCAACCGAATATAATTATATTCCATGACAAATTTCATACTCAAAAAATAGTTTTATCGTATAGGACTAATAAAGTAACAAATTACATTTCAAAGAAACAAAGTATTGTCATGAAAATATCGGCGGACCTTGTCTCACTGCCTCCGTGTGGCAGGAAGCTACGACCACGACAGTCGAAGAAAACGAGCATGCTGAACCAAAGGAAAAGGAGGAGGAGGTTGCCAAGGAAGACGCTGATCACGGCAAGGAGAAAGAAACGCCGACGACGGAGGAGGCCGCTGAGCTTCCGGCGTCTACTCCGGTGAGCGTCGCCTGACGCACGCACACGGCACACCCCCCAATCATCACGCCAAAACGACGGCGTTCTTACGAGTTCCATTTTTTGCTTCCTGGATGTTTTGAGGCATGGACCGCATCCCCATGGCACGACTCTACTGCTGTGTTGTCTTCTTTTTCCTCTCGCCATTTCTTACGAGTAGTATGCTTCTAGCTAGGCTGTTGTTTTTTTTTTTTTTTGACCACAGTCTAGGCTATTGTTGGTTTGGAGATATGGACTACTGCTAGTATTATTCGTTTGTTGGTTTGCTGAACATATATGATGGGAACTCGTCATTTCCGACCCAAATTAATTAAATTAAGGTTGCTTAGATTTAAATTGCAATACCACGTCCATGTCCCGCTGAGACTTGTAATTTTGCGGCCCTTTCTTCAAAGGACACGTACGAGCACATCGCGGCAGATGATCGCGCGACCGTGCGCCCGAGTAGCGTTAGTCTAGCCACTCCGTCCTAAAATAAATATACATCTCGTACCTTAAAGAGTCAAACAAATTTAAGTTTTTTACCGGATTTATATAAAAAAATACTAACCTTTATAATACCAAATAATCATCACTAGCTTAATCACATTATATGTTTTCATAGTAATTAATATTAATATTATTTTTTATAAATTTAATTAAACTTGATATTGCTTGACTTCTCGAAATATGAGATATGCCCTTGTTTTAAGACGGAAGGAATAATTCTATACGGCGTAAACGAAGCTCCAACAAACATCATCAGCGCCATCTGGAAACCTAACCTAATCGATAGCGGCATATTTAAGTCAGCCGGTTACGAGGAGCATTCGACGAGTGTAACGCTATCATGGTCACATTGTGACACAGCGACACTTCGTGATTTTAAATTATACTAGTTTGTGTCCGTGCGTTGCTACGCGATAGCTAAACTTTTATAATAAAAACACACGAATCACACGATAAGATAATAATACTATAAAATTAAATATCAACATTAAAGTGTTATTTTATCCAAAAAGCAAAGTTCGTGAAATTAACAGTCACGGAGAGCACGACGTCGCAGGCTTACAAACTCTACTGTATATATCTTTCGGTGATGCGGCTAAGATAATGTTTTATATCGGCAGGAAGATATTTCTGATATCTATTTCTTTCGTGCGCCAATAAATCCACGAATAAGTTCCGTCGCATCTCCATACCATTATGTACATAGGTTCGAGTATATATATGTAAATATTAGTGCATGTCATATGGGTAATACTGCGTGTCTTGAAAAATCTCAGACAAAACCTTAAACACAAAGTATGTTATACTCACCGTATAAATATGTGTGGCTTTAGGTCTATTCCACGAAGACATATAATATAGAATAAGGTATCCACTTGAGTATCTGTGGCAAGATTCACCATCAGAAATATATAAAATAGTTAAATTATAGGCATTATTATTGCAAGCGACGGTGACTCTAAGTTAGTTACACATCTATATCATCTGCAATGTTTTTTTCACGGGTGAATTTCCATTTGAAGATATCCTCGTTCCATCCAAGAATATGTACATTCACTGCGTCCATGTACTGCAAGTTAAATCTAAGAGTTTAACTGGCATATATCAGCGTTGGTGTGTCTTTAGCAATCATGATAAGCGTCTTCTTTTGCTGGTCGAAAACATAAAGCATATATTTTTCAATGCGGAGCCATGGCAGAAGAAACTGCAAACATGGTAACGATTAGAATAATATATAGGAAAAAAGTAATAAAAGCAGGAGCAAACGACTTACGTATTTGCACTGTGGTAAGTTGTATTCTATATTCTCACATACACCAATCGTAGCAGCCATTTCTTTTGCACTGTATTTTTTACGGTATTCTAGGCTTTTTGTTAAAGCACATATTGTCTAGAAGAGAAAAATATCGAATTAGTATAACTTGGCCTATTTTATATAATTAGAAGAATAAAAAAAGACAATATAATATAATACGATAATAATTATAAAAATGTGCTTGCACAAAAGCTCAGGTCCATATGATGCTTCGTAATACTATTGTATTGTTTAAGTGTTCTGTACTCTCGAGCTGTCTCAAAGCGGACACATAAATTGAAACAGTTCTCGGATATGTCTCGGTCGTTCATTAACAACTCTCGTAGGTTCTTGACACTAAACGCAATCATGGAAGGATGAAAACCTTTATATCATGAAATGACACTTTAATCAATGCATGCTAGGATGGTGTCTAAGCACAGTTGTAATAAACAAACACAGGCACGATTCACCAGAATCTCAGGCAATAGATACAAAAGTGTACCTATTTCATGAACAATACTGATATCTTCCTCGATGTCAATGTCATCCACGTCACCAGTGCCACTAATGCTGCTTAAAGGTACCGGACCGTCTACAAATATAACCATACAATATAAATTGAACCATACAAACAACAAACTATGTCACCTACAGTCGCCGCACCAATAAATACTTTTATTAACCTGATAATTGTTGCAAGCTATTACTGTAGGTTGAGTGCCTATGGAGCCGGTCACTATTTTTGTCCATTTCATTTGTTATATTCCCATCTACAAGTTTAAACATAGTAAATTGTTATTAATCCATACAATACAAATTGAACCATGCAATAAGCATGCTATGTCACCACGATAATTGCAATCGCCGCACCAATAAATACTTTTATTAGCAAAATAAGTAACATGATAATTGTTCGGCGCCATTACTGTAGGTTGAGTGCATATGGAGCCGGTCACTATTTTCTTCTGTTTGATTTGTCGTATTACCATATGCAAGTTTAAATATAGTATAAATTGTTATTAATTATAACACGTATGGCAATTAAAGTGACACTCAGCAATACCATCTTACCTGTTGAATGGGCAGTCATATTGTTATCAAGATCAATAGGACCTTAGTTATTCATCTTATACCTGTCACGGTGTTTCTTGTTTCTTTCACTTCTCTTTTTATCCGACATTGTTGCATACCGTTATCTCTCCCTCTGCCTCTTCTGCTCATTAGGATCCCTATTCAGTGGCAGCAACCCCGGTCGGGTACGATTGCCTTCAATAAATTAAGGTGAGGAGTTGCAAACATATGAACATAGAATATGTAGAGATATTGTAAAAGTTTATATACCTCCATGTGTTGTATTTGTAAGGTCCCCTAAACGTACCCGATCACCGGTTGGCCTTGGCGTGTCCATCAACACTACCTGTAAAAAGCTATCCCACTATTATTAAACTGCACTAAATTAAAAGAGGTTGACAAATCAGCACATGGAAATCAATAGTGCGTGCAAATCAAAAAAATACCTTTTCAGTTGAGGTGGATTTCAAGGAAAATTGGGCTCCTGAGCCCCAGGCCGGTATACTGCTTATCCTATGAATCTGCAATTACATGATATGCTTATTAGCTTCAATGGATGGATCCAGATGAAGTTTATTCAGGAATTCAGTGCAGGTGCAAAGGTATGACAAAGAAGCCATAACACATGCCTACCAAGCAGAGATAGTGGACTTACAGCTGAACGTATTACAGAGAACCAAGCAACAAAGATATGGATCGAATTTAGAAACAAATTAATCAGCCAGATCTATTATTATGAGACTATTGAAAAACAATCTTATGGGCCTTTAATTGATAGGCAGTGTACATGTTTGATAACTCCATAAGAGGAGCTAGTTTTTTAACTGCTAGGAAATCGCTAGCAATCTGACTCTGATAAGAGCTAAGCTATCTTGTAAAGTCCCACTTAAAATAGATAGCTAGGATTTACACTACTACAGGATTGAATTTGTGCAGCGTTGCACTTTTGGCCTCCGTGGCGGGCACTGAGTTTGCCCGCCACGGTACATACAGCGATTTACTGAGGCGGGCATTTTTTATTTACCGTGACAAAGTTTTTTTGCCCGCCGCAGTAAATCAATTTACCGCGGCGGGCGCCTAAAGATGTCCGCCACGGAAAATACCCTATATTACCGTGGCGGACGTCTTAAGGCGCCCGCCACGGTAAATCGATTTACCGCGGCGGGCGCGTAACGACGTCCGCCACGGAAAATACCCTATTTACCGTGGCGGGCGTCTTAAGGCGCCCGCCACGGTAAATCGATTTACCGCGGCGGGCGCCTAAAGACGTCCGCCACGGAAAATACCCTATTTACCGTGGCGGGCGTCTTAAGGCGCCCGCCACGGTAAATCGATTTACCGCGGCGGGCATCATTTAAGGCCCGCCATGGAAAATCGGATGCCCAATAGCAAAGCGAGGCCCACTATTTCTGTCGTCATATATATACACAGACTCGCACTCCCAGCAGTCGCGCCTCCCTCTCTCATCTCACTATCTGCGCCGCGACTCCCTCCCCTCCGCGACTCCCTCTCTCTCCGCGTGGGGCAACGACGGCGCGCTAGGCGATGGCGCGTGCGAGGCAACGGCGGCGTGCTGGGCGATGGCACGTGCGGAGCAACGGCGGCGCGCGGGGAGACGGCGCGCACGGGACGACGGCATGCGGGTTGACGGCGCGGGGCTAGGGTTTCGGATCCGGTAGGCTAGCGGCGCGGAGGACGTCGATCCGAGGTAGGTGAGTTCATCTCCCTCTTCCTCTCCATCTCCCTCTTCCTCTCTCCATCTCCCTCACTCCTCCCTCTTCCTCTCTCCAGATCCGGCAGCGGCGACTTCCTCCTCCACGGATCGTGGGACGGCAACGACGAGCCCGTCCTGAGGCGCATTTGGCCGGTGGCGGCGCGCGGTGACCGGATCCGGCCGGTGACGGCGTCCCGAGGCGGATCCGGTCGGTGGCGGCGCGCGGTGGCCGGATCCGGCGGGCGAGGACGGTTCGGCGCGGCGGCCTCCCTCCACCACGGCCTCCTCTTCTCCCTCCCCGAGCGGCACGGATTTGCAGCCGTGGGAAGCTCGGATCCGTCGCCGGTGGGCTCGCCAGTGGGCTCGAGAACGGGCTCGCCGGCGGGCACCTGTTTTTTTTTTGTTTTTTTAAATGATTAACCGCAGCGGGCATCCTAACGTGCCCGCCGTGGTAAAAGTATATTTACCGCGGCAGACGCGTTACACCGCCCGGCGCGGTAATTCGGTTAACCGCGGCGGGTAAGGCCGCCCGCCGCGGTTAAGCCACGATTTACCGTGGCCTCTAGGCCGCGGCGGACGGCTTTGCCCGCCGCGGAAAACCAAAAACGCCCGCCTCCAATAAAGTTTGTGTAGTAGTGTTATCCACTAATTATGTCTGAGAGATCTTTATCCATTGCATGCAAAGCCTTTTAACCTACAGTAGGGCAAAGCATGTATATCATGCAATTTAGCCAAAAAAATGTAGCATATGCAACCTGGTCAAATGCTTAGCAATGTCAATCCTGAATCAGTAATGCCATGTTCATTCCTTAAGTAGCACTATCTTTGACTGTAATGAAATGCTCCTTTAGCAACACTATCTTTAAACTTTGAAGCAATGGTGTCCAACCAGTGGCGGATCAGGGGGGGGGGGGGGGGGGGGGGGGGGCTGTAGCCCACGTGAGAGTGATTTTGCTTTGTATTTACTGTAGAAAAAACGTGATTTCACCATTAATCTTTGGCATTTGTTCTAAATCTCTATTGATTAGCCCCCCCCCCCCCCCCCCCCCCCCCCCCCCCCCCGAGGTGCTCATCTTGGCTCCGCCACTGTGTCCAACCATTTCTTTTGCAACAGAAGAGCAGTTATCTCTGATTATTGAAAAGTCCAGATGTAATTGAGTTAACTCTAGAATGTAATATGCTCCCAATTCCAGAACCATAATCTGCAACAACGTAATCAAATCAGCTTACTATGAACACATGTTCAAAACAAATGTTTGACAAATGCTATCAGGTGGATTGCTTATACTAATTCAAAAGCAGATAGAAAACATGCAGTCTCCATGAAACCTGAAAATAATCTTACATTCAGTTTCACATATATATAGTAGAGCCTTCGCCTACCTCGTTGCACTCATTATCATCTGGAGGCAGTCTCGTTATTGCGGCAATTCTTTCACCTGCTAAGCCTTGACCTCCCCCACACGCCTACACGAACAGAGCCTTATCTGCTGCTATCTCCTTTCCCACGCGGCGATCTCCTGCCTCCTCCTGGGGAGACGGCGGCTGAGAAGGTGCAGGAGGATGAGGACCTGATCGAGATCGCAGGAAAGGATCGGGGTGGCTGGATATCACCCAGTACGTGGACGACGTCCTTGACCTGTCAGCGGACGCCATCGCAACAACAGGGATCGAGATGATGGATATACATAACCTGCAAACTACTCGAGGTGAATGATAAATTGATAATGCATAACCTGATCAATGGATTCCAGTCACTTAGGATAGAAGGCAGCGCTGGCGATGCCCTAGCGATGATCAACGTCTTGTGGTCAGGGTAGATGAGCCGCACCTTCTCATCCCTCGACTCTGCGGAGGCGGTTCATCGCTGGCCGTGAAGGGAAGATGAGCTGTGTCGTGTAACGTGGTGCCGCGCTGACCATCAGTTTTTGCACATGAAGAAACTTAGAAACACGAAGATGAAGGACCGAAAACGGCGACCAGAGGAGGATAAATGGGAGCCTTAAATTTCTTTCGACATATTCAGCCGATGTCCCAAAATCACCGCCAAACACACAAAGCAATCACCGTGATGTCCACGACCCAAATGAGTGGGTGGATGTTCCTTAGGAACACAGCGGGACACTACAAAGCAAACCGAGAATGAACAGGACGCAAAACAGCGAAAAACCGCGCTCAGGTCCTCATACCAGACATGTCTGAGGGCTGCACCGGACGTGTCCGGAAAATACGCAGAGAACAAGCGAAAACATCAAAATCACAGTTCATACAGGACGTGTCCGATGTGCATACCGGACGTGTCCGGTTTGAACTGGACAGCACAGAGTGACATTAGGAGAAAAATCGAAAACCCTATCAAACGGTGTCCAAAAATTATAAAATTTGAAACATAGCTTCTAGACACCTTGAGATAGCTCTCCACCAAATTTCAGCTCCAAACTCGAAAGTTTGACTTACCAGACATGTCTGGTATGTACGAGCAGATTTAAGTAAAATTCGATTTGAAGCTCGAAACTCGACCAAATCAACTCGGGTTGACTTGAAACTTTGCAGGGATGTTCTTGGGAGTGTTGAGAAGATATCTTCAGAGCATCAACACCCAAAACCCAACAAATCTCAAGCAATCTCAAAATCCATCGAGAAGGGTGGGGTTTTCTCAAAATTCCTCAAAAGAATGGATTTTCGTGCTCGAGTTGAATTTGCCCAAACCACTTGGTGGGAATGATTCTTAGGTGTCTTTACACGTTTTGATCCAACTCAAAAGCCCCCAAAAGCTCAGACTCAAGCAAATCATCAAAAACAAGAGAAGGGGGATATCGGGAGAGGAAGAACACCAAAACCAAATCAAAACGAAATTGACTCGGATCTTGAAATCCGGAGGACAAGAGGAGGTTAAGACCTACATTCCCACTTAGATCAGGTCTACAAGATTTGGTTTACACATGTGAATGATTTGGCTAAATTATTTGCGGATCACTACAGTAGTCTAGAGGCAGGGAACCCTAACAAGGATGAAAGAAAATGAATGACCGGAGAGATAGAGCTGGTTGGATCAGTCCTCCCATTATTCATAGGGCAATTACACATGACCAACTTGCCCCTAAATATTTTGAGCCGAACCACTTAACCCCGGGGGCGTTATGGTCTAACTCGAGATCTGTTGATCGGACGACCACGCTTTCTTCACAGATTTGCTTCGCCTCGACGCAACCTTTGTGGTTCCGCCACGTGCCGCCCCATTCCTCCTCGGAACCTCCGTCCGGTTTTTGAGGCCCAAACTCGAAAACCGTCCACCAGTGGTTTTGCAGCCCAAACCACCAAACCCGCTCGCGAGTAGCGTACTCTATAGGCGTCCCCCGCACCTCGACACGTGTCAACCCCGTCCTCAACCGCCCGGCCGCCATGTCTTCCAGAGCCTTCGCTCGACTTGCACGTCCGTCGTCTTGACTTGGTCAACACGGTCACTCCTCCATGTACACTTGCACTTGTCGATGTCCCCAGGTGTCAGCCACCGCGGCTAGTCGTCCGGCTTCTCCGGTCCCTCAGTCCAAGCCTCCGGCGTCTGTCCTTCACCGCTCCCGGTCCCTCGGCACGAACCCGCTTGACATTCACCTTCGCCGTCAACCACCGCCTCCGAGCTCACACACATGCGCACCACAGGCGAAGAGACATGTTGCACAACACACTCACGTCATGGTTAGTTCATAAACTCAATCCGAAGCGCCAGCTCGTTGATAGTCACTCATCACAAACTCGAACCACAAGGGTACATTTCAACCTTGTGTTCGCAGAAGAGATTGATGATCAAACTCGAAATCAGAGACGAGAAAGGAAGGAGACGATAGTGTCGCCGTGGTCGACAAGACATAGGGCGAGCAAATAAAGTAGGTCGATTGATTGATTCTTGTTTCCATGTTGCTTGACGTCGTTGTTTTAGTGAAAATCGGAGGGAGCTGATTGCGAGCGTCGAGATCGCGACAATTGAACGTATTACAGAGAACCGCAGGCCGTGTGGGGAGAAAAAAATCGGAGTCAACGCCGCGAAAACCGGAGAGGGAGGGAGAGCCGCGTGACGCACGCGTGTGGGAAAGAAAAATCGGAGGCGGCGTTGACGCACGGGCGACAGACCGACGTGCCGACGTTTTTGTCGCAAGAGGTTGTCCACCACCTTTTAGTCTTTTTATTTTTAGTTTTACAGTATAGTGCCCGTGCTAACACCATGGCTTTATTTTAAGAATGCACATTGAAACAACCAAACTACGGTGGTACTTCATCACATAAATAGAGTACAGCAAAGAGATTCTAATTCATTGCATCATTCTCAGTATATTATAGAAACTTGTCCTGTACATACACCATTTAGAGAATGTGTATTATACAGCTAAATTTAACCAAAAAAAACATCAGAAACATTTAGCCAGGTATAAAACATAAATTCTCAATTCTTGCTACCGCTACCGATCTGCCAATGTTGTCTTCTTACTTCAGGTGATGTCCAAACATCCCAAACATTCGACTGACCTTTTGGACCTACAATGGCTACTCTATCAGTACTACAACAACAACAACAACAACAACAACAACAAAGCCTTTAAGTCCCAAACAAGTTGGGGTAGGCTAGAGTTGAAACCCATCAGAAGCAATCAAGGTTCAGGCACGTGAATAGCTGTCTTCCAAGCACTCCTATCTAAGGCTAAGTCTTTGGGTATATTCCATCCTTTCAAGTCTCCTTTTATTGCCTCTACCCAAGTCAACTTCGGTCTTCCTCTGCCTCTCTTCACGTTACTATCCTGACTTAGGATTCCGCTACGCACCGGTGCATCTGGAGGTCTCCGTTGCACATGTCCAAACCATCTCAACCGGTGTTGGACAAGCTTTTCTTCAATTGGCGCTACCCCTAATCTCTCACGTATATCATCGTTCCGAACTCGATCCCTTCTAGTATGACCGCAAATCCAACGCAACATACGCATTTCCGCGACACTTAGCTGTTGAACATGTCGTCTTTTCGTAGGCCAACATTCTGCACCATACAACATAGCAGGTCTAATCGCCGTCCTATAAAACTTGCCTTTTAGCTTCTGTGGTACCCTTTTGTCACATAGGACACCAGACGCTTGCCGCCACTTCATCCACCCTGCTTTGATTCTATGGCTAACATCTTCATCAATATCCCCGTCCCTCTGTAGCATTGATCCTAAATATCGAAAGGTATCCTTCCTAGGCACTACTTGACCTTCCAAACTAACATCTTCCTCCTCCCGAGTAGCAGTGCCAAAGTCACATCTCATATACTCAGTTTTAGTTCTACTGAGTCTAAAACCTTTGGACTCCAAAGTCTCCCGCCATAACTCCAGTTTCTGGTTCACTCCTATCCGGCTTTCATCAACTAGCACTACATCGTCCGCGAAAAGCATACACCAAGGGATGTCCCCTTGTATGTCCCTTGTGACCTCATCCATCACTAAAGCAAACAAATAAGGGCTCAAAGCTGACCCTTGATGTAGTCCTATCCTAATCGGGAAGTCATCCGTGTCTCCATCACTTGTTCGAACTCTAGTCACAACATTATTGTACATGTCCTTAATGAGCCCGACGTACTTCGTTGGGACTTTATGTTTGTCCAAAGCCCACCACATAACATTCCTTGGTATTTTATCATAAGCCTTCTCCAAGTCAATAAAAACCATGTGTAGGTCCTTCTTCTTCTCCCTATATCGCTCCATAACTTGTCTTACTAAGAAAATGGCTTCCATGGTTGACCTTCCAGGCATGAAACCAAATTGGTTCATAGAGACCCGCGTTATTGCTCTCAAGCGATGCTCGATAACTCTCTCCCATAGCTTCATAGTATGGCTCATCAACTTAATTCCCCGGTAATTCGTACAACTTTGAATATCTCCTTTATTCTTGTAGATCGGTACCAATATACTTCTCCTCCACTCATCAGGCATCTTGTTCGATCGAAAAATATGGTTGAACAGCTTGGTTAGCCATACTATAGCTATGTCCCCGAGGCATCTCCACACCTCGATTGGGATACCATCTGGTCCCATCGCCTTACCTCCTTTCATCCTTTTCAACGCCTCTCTGACCTCAGATTCTTGGATTCTCCGCACAAAGCGCCTATTGGTGTCATCAAAAGAGTCATCCAACTGAAAGGTTGTGTCCATATTCTCACCATTGAACAATTTATCAAAATACTCTTGCCATCGATGTCGGATCTCATCCTCCTTCACCAAGAGATGCTCCCTTTCATCCTTAATGCACTTAACTTGGTTGAAGTCCCGTGTCTTTCTCTCACGAACCCTAGCCATCCTATAAATGTCCGTCTCTCCTTCCTTCGTACTCAAATGTTGGTAAAGATCCTCGTACGCTCTACCCTTTGCCACACTTACAGCTTGCTTTGCAGTCTTCTTTGCCACCTTGTACTTCTCTATGTTGCCCACACTCCTGTCATGGTACAAGCGTCTATAGCATTCTTTCTTCTCCTTAATAGCCCTTTGGACTTCCTCGTTCCACCACCAAGTATCTTTAGCCTCGCGTCCCCTTCCTTTGGTTACTCCACACACCTCTGAGGCTACCTTCCGAATGTTGGTTGCCATCTTGTCCCACATGTTGTTTATGTCGTCTTCTTCCTTCCAAGAACCCTCTTTGATAACCCTTTTCCTAAATACCTCTAACGTCTCCCCTTTCAGTTTCCACCACTTTGTTCTTTCAATCTTAGCTTGTTTATCCCTACGGGCACGCACCTGAAAACGAAAATCTGCCACCAAAAGCTTATGTTGAGAAACAACACACTCTCCTGGTATCACCTTGCAATCCAAGCATGCTCGTTTGTCCTTTCTTCTTGCGAAGACAAAGTCAATCTGGCTATAGTGTTGTCCGCTACTGAAGGTCACTAGATGAGATTCTCTCTTTCTAAAGAAAGTGTTGGCTATCATCAGGTCAAAAGCTACCGCGAAGTCCAGAACTTCCTCCCCCTCCTGATTCCTACTACCATACCCAAAACCTCCATGAACTGCCTCGAAACCTGCGCTTATAGTACCTACATGCCCATTAAGATCTCCTCCTATAAAAAGCTTCTCACTACTAGGTATAGCTCTAACCAGGCCATCTAAGTCTTCCCAGAACTGTCTCTTAGCACTCTCGTCGAGGCCTACTTGGGGGGCATACGCACTGATTACGTTCAAGACCATATCACCAACGACAAGCTTGACTAAGATAATCCTATCTCCTTGCCTTCTCACTCCCACCACACCATTCTTGAGGCTCTTATCAATCAAAACTCCTACTCCATTTCTATTCGCAACTGTCCCTGTGTACCAAAGCTTGAATCCTGTATTGTCCACCTCCTTCGCCTTCTGACCCTTCCATTTAGTCTCTTGAACGCATAATATATTTACACGCCTCCTAGTCGCGGTATCAACTAATTTTCTTAACTTACCTGTAAGTGACCCTACATTCCAACTACCTAAACGGATCCTAGTTGGTTCGACTAGCTTCCTTACCCTTCGCACCCGTCGACTCAGATGCGAAGACCCTTGCTCATTTTTCACTACACCCGGGCGCCGATGTAGCGCGCCACTAAGGAAGCGACGACCCGATCTTTGGTCACTTGACACCATGCCCAGATCACGACACGGCGCGTCACGGGGGTGACGACCCGGCCCTTGCCCATTTAACACCATACCCGGGTTCCGATATGGCGCGTCGCTAAGAGGGTTACGCCCCAACGATTTTCTTTCGGGTTTCATCTCCATTAAAGTGGCTAAGTTTTTACATTGGCTCGCCACGCCTAACACAACCCTCCTCCTTTACCAGGGCTTGGGACCTGCTATGCTGAGACACCAAAGGCGCCCCACCATAGGCGGAGTTTCTATCAGTACTACACATTAGTGAAAACAGAATGAAGTTCAATTAAGAACGACAAGCTTAGATAAATGAAGTGCTATGATCTTCGAGAAATGCAGGGGTCAACAGAAATGTAACATATGATTTCACCACCAAGCCCCAATCAAGCCAAAAAATAAGGCAATGTCAGTGTACAAATTACAATCATTAGCTGCTTGACCGGATTCCACATGCCAAGCATCCAACTCAAACTAACACAGCCTCCACCAATGCCAAATTTTCATTATTTTACAAAACATGCTGGGTGGTAAGCTGAGTGCGGAGCTGAGGCACGGCGATGAAGGGAACCCCTAGACTGGTGTTCCACATTACTTACCTGATATTCTGTAACTCTCAGATTGATACATGTCAGATTACTTATCTGGAACTCAGTCCTGGCTGAACCATGTGTCATGATACTTATCTGAACCATGTTTTAGAATTACATACTTTATAAACAGGGAGTAGCAGAAAAATAGCATAATTATGTATCGTTTATAGAAGGAGGAGAAAAATGATCACTTACCTCCGATCTTTATTTTAGCAATATGCCTGTCCTGTAAGCAAAGCCAGAGAGCATATTGTCATTATTGGCATTCTATAAGTAAAAAACATTTTAATTTGTACCACATCTGATAGGTGGATATTATGCATTAAAGAGAATGATGCAAATATTTGTTTTCTTCCTACCCCAACTCACAACAACGAATTTGTGGCTGTACTATTCCCATTAGTGACTTCAAGGTGCGGGGAATCCATCAAAATTCAAACAGGACTGACATGGTGCCTGACAGCTAACGCTACGGTAAAATAAAAAATAGGATAAAATTTATAAAAAAGTAAAACGAACAATCAAATTCATTAAGATTCACGTTTCTCGATGATCAACTTCCTCCCTGATGAACTATTGCTTTTTGGCCTCCAGCCTCCTGTAGGTCAGTTACTCAAATAGCAATATGAAGATATCAAACAAGTTTAAATACAAGTTCTCAATGGACACGAGTTCTATCTTTGCAGTTTCATAATGGTATATGCTGAAGTTACACATCCTTACCAAAATAAGAGGCAGGTACAAATTCAAGTTAGATATACCAAAGTTACCGTTTTTTTGTTAAAATCATACCAAGTACACTAAGAACAAGAATACACAGATGCAATTAGAGAAATCACAGTAAAATCTGTTAATCTGACATTGCATAGTTCCCAGTCAACAAAAGAGCTTCCAGTATGAAGGCAGGATCAAGGGTGCAGGAACAGGAGGCAGAATCTTAAAAGCAGCGTGTACACACTCAATTTACCAATGGCTTCTATGAATTTTCTCCAAAGGCAGTACATCAGAAACAAAATACAGGGGATATCAAAGTGCCTAATTCCTTAGCCCATGAGCTTCCCAAGGATATTCAAAGTATATTCAAAGTATGAATAACGGAGGTGCAGTATTCAAACTACAATCAACTAACGAAAAAATATAGAGGATATGTTTGCATGTCTTGCATACTTCTTTTTCCCTAGATACAGATTCTCTGGATAAGAATCTAAAACAAAACAAGGCACAGCTTATTCCAGATTAGGAAGTTTGGACAGTTGCTATGCCTAACTTATGCAATTAGGCCTTCAAAAAGAAGCATTTATAATCCCGCACAACATGACACATTCACACTCAATGAAATACAAGAGGGAATATAGTTATGGCTTTTTTAAGCTTTTCCATATCATATTCCAGTCATCAACTAATTCCTCATGACGCTAATAACTGGAGGTACCACGGGCTTGCATTGGAGATAAAATGGGTTAGAACCTAGAATTGATGACAGCTAGAGTGACAACACTTGATCATGCAAAAAAAAACGCATTGCCATAACTGATGGCCAGCGCCTTCACTCGACAAACTTGTATTAAAATACATTAACTGAGCTCTACATTTACAAGCGTATATGATAGGAAGTGAGTGGTCCCTTTCACAGGGATTTCATGCAATTAGTCCTTTTTTTTTACCAGGGATTGAAGTACAATGTAGCAAGCACACCACATGGATAGCAAGAGATATACTGGCTGGTACCAGTGAATCCGTAACTGTAAGTATTTTACCTTGGGCAGTGTCTCCAGGAACACTTCGGGGATTTCCATCTCCGCGAGCACATCGCTGTTAATCGCCATGGCCGCCTTCAGTATCTGGTTTGCACAATCCCTGCTCTGCTGCAGCTTCCTCCTCGCATCCTCGGACAGCCCCTTGGGCGGCACTCGTGGGCAGGGCAACCACCACTTCTCCTGCCGCACCGACGGCCGGCCACAAGACGAGGAGGAGGAGGACGACGGGAACGGCCCCCGCTGTCCTCGACCATGACCCCCCTGTCCACGTACCAGAACTCCGTCCCCTTGAACCCATCAATCATGGCGAGAAGCATGGCATCGAGCTTCCTGAGCGCGGGGAGGTTCATGTAGAGTTCGCTGCGCGGGCGCGGGACCATGACCTCGAACTGGCCGCCGCCTTCGGGGAGCTCCTGGATGGAGGGGGTGAGCTCGACGATGGAGTCCGCGACGGAGAGCAGCCACTCCATCTCCCGCGTCCACATCGCCTTCCTCGCCGTCGCGAGCGGCTCCAGCCTCCAGAGCTCGCCGAACACGGTGGCTGGACGACAGGAATCGGTAAAGGAAAACCATCACCATCAGGAATCCGGGCAATGCGGGTGGAGGAGTAGCACGGCGGCGGCGGCGGGCCGTGGGCGCGAGCGTACCGGAGAGGTTGGTGATGGCGTTGGAGATGGCGAGCGCGGTGCAGACGCCCTTGCCGCTGCCGGACATGTCCTCGCCGAGCAGGAGCTTCGCGAAGCGCTCCTTCATCATGTCGATCTCTGGCGCACGGTACCGGAAGGCAAGAACAAGAACTTGCTGTGAGAGGAAAGAACAAGAGGGGATTTTGGAGTGAGATCTAAGCAAAAGGAGCGAGGGGGCGGGGCGCCGCTTACCGGAGAGGTCGGAGGCCTGCTTGGAGAGGTAGAAGGCGGTGGCCGATGCCGGGGTGGGGAGCGACGAGGAGGAGGACGCGAGGCGGGAGACGGTGGCGGAGGGCGTCCCAGGCGTGGCGGCGGCCTGGGAACCCTAGTCACGCGCCGTTTCCCCGCGACGAGAAGAGGAAGTGCGGACGGAACAGAAGGGAAAAAAGAAAAACAATGGGCGTGGGTGTGGAATCGAACCGTGGCCAACGGGGGCGCGGGCGTGGGCGGGGCGTGGACAGCTGGTTGCGGGAGGGCAAACATGAGTCGTCGATCTGCATGAGTAATGAGAGAGAATGGCTAAGAGATAATTTGGTGTATCTATTTTGATGATGTTATATTTTTTAGTGTATTTATGGGTGTGGATGTAGTATAGATCATGACTGTGGAGCAGATATTTATTATGTGGCTATAGATTTATTCTAACCGGTATATTATATGGTAGGATAGATAGAGATTATAGAGATTAGAGATATCTTTTGTTTTTTCTCTAGAAGATGAATACAATAGCGCACGATTGCTTCGTCTTTTCCGGCGAGAGCCAAATTACATGTTGTTTTCTGTTTTGAAGTGCAAGATAGTGAAGATACCAATAGCAGTAAGAGTTTGTAGTTTCTTATGCCTTGTTTAGATGCCATCTAAATTCCAAGTTTTTTCACTCTCTCTTCATCACATCAATTTTTAGCCGCTTGTATGGAGTATTAAATGTAGGTAAAAAAATAATTAATTACACAGTTTAGTTGGAAATCACGAGATGAATCTTTTGAGCCTAGTTGGTCCACGATTGGACAATATTTGCCAAATAAGACGAAAGTGGTACTATTCATCGGGTTCACTTTTTTTGCAAAGTGAACGCCGGCGAGGTGGTGCGCCGGTGGTAGTTCCTGGCGCTGCCCGACAACCGCTATCCCTCCCCCAGCCCGTATCTCTCTCCCGATGTGGCACCATCTCCGACAACCATAGGGTTCGCCACCGTACTGACACTCAGGTTCGTCCCTCCTCCATCTAGATTTGCTATTCCAGCTTCATCTTTTCCTCTCAGATCCCTGCAGTGATCGACTGTAATCACCGGCCTCCACACCGTCTTTTAGGTACTCCCGTTTCCTCGTATTTTGTTTTTGCCCTCTGATTTCTCCCCACATTAAGTTGTATTTTCTGTTCTGGGGTTTGCGCTCCAGTGCTTGATGCTCCACTGTTTGCCTTCTCCGTGTTGATCCCTGGTAGGCATGCTTCAAGCCAACCGCGGCGGCACAGGTACTGGTCAGGCCGAGTGCCAATGCCCTGTTGTGTTCTCTTCTCTCCAGTTGTATTGTGTTTTCTTTTCTCATTTCCTAGATTAATTCAGCAGTTCGAAATCTGTTTACAGAGGGCTCACTATGGCATGTACGGAGTGGAACCAGTTGATCAAAATGGGTTATGGCCATGGAGGTGAGCCATTTGCTGATTTATTATGTGATAATTCTTCTGAAGAGTAATTTCATCTATGTTTTTAGTTTTTGCTGCTCTTAGTTTTTCCAGAGCCTTACAGTAGTCAATGGCGATGCAGATGCACATAGAGATGGTGTGAACAGGATGTGTTGTTTGTATCTCATTGCGGTCCATATTTTTTCTTTCTTATATTCCTAGGTATATTAAGTTTCTTACTTGCTGTATCCATGATTTCAAGGAATATCGACAGAGCCTTTAGCCTGCTAGTCTGTTGACTGTTGGTCTAAGACAATCTGTACAAATACCAAAAAAAATCCTCTTTGGTAAGTTCCATGTTACTTGGTCATAATGCTCCATTTAGTGCCTTCTCTATGAAGGGCTAACGTTACAGTTAAATGCGACTTGCGGTGCACAATGGTACCAGCACAGCCCTAATTAAACGAGCCTACACCATGTAACAGCTAGCACTGCAGTAGGATTGTATCAATTTAATTAATTTGGCACTAACCAAGAAATTCAAAGCAAGCAAGCTCTAAAAATGTAATTTCCTAACTTTCAGTCCATCTAATGTTCTTTGGGTGGCTATGTCTGTAGGTATGAAGGAGATGTGCGAAGCGGGCAACAACGACGACGAGAGGGAACACCTCCTGCGCGGTTAAGAACAATGGCCTCCAGCGAGGGCCACCCATGATGGTACATGTGTCGTCTTTGTTTTTCTTATTTCTTTCTAGTATTTCCCTGGTTATCCAAATGTAGTAAAGAAAATTCTACCGTGATTCCATTTTTCTATTTTAGTGCACACTTTATATTTAGACAACTTGACAACTTTTGCTTCTCATTGAGCTCTTAGAGTTACAATTTCATTCCAGTTGGTTTATGAAGATTCCTACAGTGGTCACTTATGTGTGAGATTTAAAATGTTGCATGATAATATTACTCTGAATATATTCTTCAATTTGAAAATGCGCTAATAGGTTTGTGGTAGTTGCATGTCCATTTCTTTTTCTTCAAACATTCAGTTTTATTCTCACTTTGATAGGTAAAATATTCTCTTTTCTCCCTCCAAACAATATGTTCTTCTCTGTTCCAAATCAAGTTAACAAACAAGATCTAATGGTCCTAATAAGTTACAATTAGATTCAGTACATATTAAATATATATGCCAGTGCAGTGCATTTTTTTGGTGATACAATTAGATTCAGTACATATTTCAATTGCTGCTCCATTATTGTGGTTTCTTGTTTTTTTTTGGCGACCAGACAACTTTAGCATGTACCATGGTTTGTTAGAATTATTTGCAACCTTATAGATTACAAATGGTCACTGTGGTTTTAGAGCCACAGATTCATTATTCTCAACCATAATCTGTTCTAGGTTTATAGTTTTTATTGTTGCCATATGTTCTCAACAGTTTACAAAAGACAACGATAATTTAGTTATACATAGTGATGGCAGGAAGAGGAGATGCCCATAGTGACGTTAGAAAAAATTCTTTGCGATAAAGATGCAGCACCATCCTGCTATTTTGATTCATTGTTTCTCTCTTTTATGGACAACTATTTTTCAGAATGCACTTAATTATTCTCAACCGTAATCTAATCTAGGCTTATATAGTTTTTATTGTTGTCATATGTTTTTAATAGTTTTACAAAAGACAACGATAATTTAGTTATACATAGTCATGACAGGAAGAGGAGATGGCCCTACCCCCTAACCATTGAGTTGTTCTGTTATTTGTGCAACACAAAACCATTGTGCCAATGTGAAGCTTGAAGTGATCTAGTAGTTTGAGAGACTATAACTACTTTGCTTATAGTGATCTACTAATTTATCCTTGAAATGGAGTGAATAATTTGGAATTACTTCTAAGGTTGGCTTTCTTCAAAGATTTGAGTTTTTTATTTACAAAGTTGTTCATTTGGTTGGTTCAGCTCATCGCTCTTGAGACATTAACTTATGTACAATAATGGCATCAGCTCTACTCTATACGAAATGAATGTATATGTTGTGCTGCCCACAACGAAGATTTATCTCTAAAACTATGACTTTGTCATGCTATAATTTGAAGTGTTTTTTTAAAACAAAAATATATAATGTTTCATGTTGCCAAAGGGGCATCTCATATGGTGTTGGCTGATGACAGTTTTAGTACTATAGTTTCTGTAGTTGGTGAAGTAAAGATCTATTTACAACAGCATCAAAGCTTTCATAAGGTTTATGCTTTGAGCGTTTGTTTAATTATCATTGACACTTTGTAGCTACCTGAACATACACGTTCTCATTAGAATATAAATGTCTCCAACTATTCTTTTCCGAGCAATTTTGCAATGTTCGTGATATTTGATTTGATTCTGGTACCTACATTTACTAATTAGTTTTGCCTATTAGTTGAGATTCTTTTTCAGTTTAACTTCCTGGTCATCAGGTTAACTGCTGACATAACAAACATGGTGTTGGATCTTATTTAGCCCAATCCGCTGTCTATTTTGATACCTACATTCACTAATTAGTTTTGCCTATTATTGAAGATTTCCTGTTTAGTTAAACTTCCTGCTCATCAAGTTAGCTGTTGAGCTCAAAACCATGGTGTCGGGTAAGATTGCCTAGATTGAACCACTTTGTCTTCATCCCTCAGTCTAACCCATTTAATGTACACATCGTTCATTCGTGGGGTAAGATTGCCTGGATTGAACCACTTTGTCTTCGTTCCTCAGTCTAACCCATTTTATCTACACATTGTTCATTTGGATTGCTAATTCTGTTGGGAAGAAAATATGACAAATCATTCATGAACTTCATGGCTTACATTTCAGGTTTGGGAATCGTTGTTGCATCCGGCAAGAGCAACAACATTGACAATCTTTGCAGACACAATTGGGTTAGCATCCCTTGATAGCACAGCTTTTTCAGTGCTGTTTCTGCGGTCTGTATACTTGAGTTGCTTTTCCACTGAATGTGGATGTAGTCTGTAGTCCTGAGCTGTTTTCTATGATACAATTTCTTATGTGTCTGTTTACTCAGCTTATTTTTCCATTACTTACTCCATGTAGTGTCTTAGTTGAGTTGTTGATTATTGAAATGGTAATGCCTTTCAGTTTGGCACCATAGCGCTTTCAGAAATTCTGAAACTCAAAGTTCAGTTTGAAAAGAAATATTTTGTTGGCAATATCTACTGTCTTGGTTATATAAATGCTGCTATTTTTCATGTACCTGTTCTTCTTGTTGATCTCTGCTATGAAAAGTTACTTACAGTATTGACATAATGGTAATTCAGATTCTTGTAGCTTTGTCGTCTCTTCTTACACAATCCAGTTACCTGTGTATAGGCACTGTATTTCGCACCGCTCAGTTCAATTAATTCTTTAATTTAGTGGTTCACTAATGTATTCATATGTGCAGTTTGTTCACGTTTTTCCGCAGATGTCATTTTCTGATTACATTTGCCTTCATTGTTTCTTACATATTCAATGTCGATTCTCAATGGTACCAGCATCAACCAGGTATGTGCTCCTCCTTTTTTTGCTCATTTGGATCTTCAGGTTACATGCGTCTGTATATTAACTTACTCATCTTATCAGCATTTCCTCTGAACATACTAAACTAAATTTATTTACTCAGCGGTGGTCAAGGAGAAACAAAGTCTTTGCCAAAAAAAAAAATTCTACATCTGTATATAATAATCATCCTGATATACTACTACGCGCGCAAGAACGCACGCAATAAACTAGTACAGTACATTTTACTAGCAGCGCTACGCTTCTTAAACCCCACTGCCGCCTGACCTGTCAACGGCGTCGCTCGGTCCAGCCAGGCAGAACCTGCCCGTCTGCTAGCGGGGCCCGCCCCACACGCAGATGCTAGCGGACAGACCGCCCCGGCTCGCCAAGTCGCCAACGCCAAAGGGACGGACAACAGCCTTTTCCTCGGCTCGGCCACCTCGGATGCCGACCTGTACCGGCCGCGGCTTCTCGACCTCTCGTTGTCACGCTGCGATAGGTCCCCGTGCACCGTCAGGTAGGTACGGCGAGTAATTCACGTCGGCGATGCCAGGTTGCCAGCTTAGCTACCAAATTTCATGCGGTGGTTCGGTTGAGGAATTGGATCCGATCCGTGCAACAGTTAATAAGTATTTTAATTACGACTTCCGTGCAACAGTCTGTGCTCATCTCGCCTTTTAATGGCGGCTGTTAATGGAAAAAGGGAAACTTTTCGGTTACGGCTGTTAATGAGTTTGTGCCTGTGAGCGCCGGTGCACGGCGTCGGGGCCGGAAGGGCGCGCGCGTCTTTTCACACCCGGGCGCCGGCCGACCTCGTCCGCGCAGGCGCAGCGGGGCAGACTCGTCAGCGCCGTGCATTTATTTTTACGCCACCGGCAGAAAGGGTTGGCGGCGGCATCGGTGACGAATCAAGCTGCAGCCGAAAGCACCCACACACTGACACGGGAACGGGAGAGAACAAAGTTAACGTTTTTTCTGGTCAATCTGTGGGAGCAAATAAGGGCCCGTTTAGATACGATTTTTTTTGCTTATGGTTACTGTAGCATTTGTTGGTATTTGGTAAAAATTGTCTAATTATGGACTATTTAGGCTTAAAAGATTCGTCTCGCTAATTACGGGCAAACTGTGTAATTAGTTATTCTTTTTACCTACATTTAATGCTCCATGCATGTGCCGCAACATTTGATGTGACGGAGAATCTTAAAAAATTTTGGATTTTGGGTGGGATCTAAACAGGGTCTAAGCTCAAGTACGGCTTATAAGTTGAAGCAAACAGTGCGAGGATACTTGAGCATCAGCACGGTGAAAAAGTAGAGATACTTTGACTGACAGTAAGCTGCGAGTATTACCTCGCGAGAAAATACGACCTGCGCTGCGCTCCGGCTCTATCCGGTGTCCGTCTCCATCTTTTTCCCAATCTCCCAGGCTTCCCAGCGGCAAGCAGTCGAGCTCAACCACGTGTTCATTCATATCCTCGAGATCCAAAACTCCAAACAGTACGAAAGAAAAACGATCCTCTTCCTTAAGTTTGGATGAACTAGAGTTGCTTGTTAGTCATGACAAAAAATATTACTTCCTCCGTCCCAAGTGAATACACTATTAATCACTGGTAGGGATGAAAACGGTACGGATATTTTCCGACCGTATTTGAGATGGAATCCGTTTAAAGAGGTTTAGATTTGTTCGTATCCGAGTCCGGATATTCAACATCCGATATCGTATCCGTATTCGAATACTTAAATCGCATATTTATGATATCCAATCGTATCCTATCCGATATGGTTGACACTATCCGTATTCGAATCCGAATCCAGACAGAAATATGAAAACAAATGTAATATTAGTAATATCCGTTCGTATCCGATCCGTTTTCACTAGTACAGAAAAGCTCTATAGAGGCGGTTCGTAACCTATTTTTACAGGCGTTTTCTAGCTCCGCCAGTGGGAGAGGCCAGTGAAAATGAATCTCTTCACTGCCGGTTAATTGAGATCCGCCAGTGTAAATAGATTTACACCGACGGTTCTCTTGTAAATCTATTTACACTGATAGTTTATTTAAGTGAACCGTCAGTGAAGATCTATTTACATTGGTGGATCTCAAAAGAGAACTGCCAGTGAAGATATTTCCAGCCGGTTTTCTAAATTTGTACTAAACCCTACATGATATATATTGAAATTACTAAACTCTTTTGGATAATGATCAATTATAGCAACGTGCAATTTAATTATATCATACATGTATATACATCAAAGTTTTCTGCTCATAATCATTAAGTTCCATTGAAATATATACATCACATGAAATTTAATTATATCATACATGTATATACATTAAAGTTTTCTGCTCCTAATAAATCATTAAGTTCCATGGAAGCTCTAATAATCATCTCGATTTAGTTGTAGCCTCTCAATTTCTGTAAGCACTCTAAACTCTGGCCTTGCTAAGACGCTGGTAGCATCGTGATATTTCCCGCTGCATGGAATAATTTCTTTCATGATGAATGAGCACAAGTCCGCGCATATGTTGTATAAAGAAGCAGTGGTGACGTTGTTCGTCTTGCTTACTTTATATACCTGGAAAGGAAGTTTATAAACATTATATATTTACACTTGACCATATATTTACAACTTTAATGACATAACTTCTTAAATGACTATTATTACTTACCTCATCAGTGTTCTTGATGTATTGTCCGTTCTCTCTCATAAACTCGCACACATAGTAGCCACAGCTTGTGGCACTATATACCAGGAAAGTGGTTATGTAGTTGCAACATCGTCCTATCGTACTATACATGTATGATATCTATTCATAAATTTACATACCGGCCATTTGTGATATACGGCCAATGGCTCCCCTTTTCGCGTCAAGTCGTATGGTCCACCTTTAATCTTATAATACCTATATGCCCTATGATCTCGAATAAAATCACCAAGTTATTCTCAAACTCTAATCGATAAAAGTATGCATGCATATGTCGACTTACCGCTCTAAGTAGGTCAAGAATGGTTGATAAGTTTCGGGATCGTAATCTGCTGAGTCTAGAACCCGCACCTTTCCCTCCCTGGGATAAATCAGTAAACAGATCCAATGGTCCCTGCACGAATCAAATTTGTGATGCATGTGTGTTTAGACAATAATTTTGTTAATTGAAATTATTAATTTGAAGTATGTAAACTCACACTTACCTAAAGTTGTACGGGGCCACTATGCATTTCCTGTTTTTAAACTGAAGGAGTGCGTGTCCTATGTAGACGGTGTATTCGGCCTCAAATGTCTTTTTCATTTCAGCAATAATCGTCTCAGCTTCTTCCGGTGTCTTGTCCTTTAATTTTTCTTCGTCCTTTCCGACTGTGAATGTGTGCTGCTGCTCGCATATTCTCTGTGGGTTGAGATACCCAACCCTTTCTCTTTCATGAGAAAAAGGATATTCACCGTAACGCCTCTCCTGCTCATCATGTTGCATTCTGCAACAAGCACGTGCATGTCAGAGATTGAAACTTGATACAACACAATAATAATAACACATGTTTGTGTAAGTATGAGTGATACTTACAAGCACCACACCGTTATGAGCTGTGTGTCGAGTCTCTTGAGGTTAAACATCAATTGCATGTCCTCGAAGGTAATTATAGACGTGGCTCGGCCACTAACAAAAACATGTGGTGGTATAGATATGTTGATCATGTCGATGCCAACAGAAGATGCTCTGAGAGGCGGGGCTCCAGCCGAGGAGACGGCGGGCTCCGACGGGGCGGTCCTAGCGGCGCTCGAACTCGACGATGACGGCGGGGCTCCGAGGCGGGCTCCGGCCGAGACAGTGGGGCTCGGAAGCGGCGCTCCGAGCCGGGCTACGGACGAGGGGTGGCGCGGGACGGCGGCGCAGGCGGGGACAGTGGCGGCGTTGGAAATTTGGGCAGCCTGACGGCATCGAGGAGAAGGAATGCGCGCCACCGGAGTTAGAATTTTCAGGGCAAAATTCGAACGTGCTATATATAGTAGCATTGCTACAGGCGGTGGTTAATGAAAACCGCCGGTGTAAATCAATTTACACCGGCGGTTCCTTATAACAATCGCCTGTGTAAACTATTTACACTAGCGGTTATCTCCACCAACTGTCTGTGTAAATTGTTTGCACTGGCGGTTGTTATAAGGAACCGCCGGTGTAAATTGATTTACACTGGCGGTTTTCATTAACCACCGCCTATAGAAATGCTATATTTTTTTAGAAAAATGGTGTTGGATTCAAATTTGCCCTGTCCTCATTAGTAATTTCAAATAAAAGATAATTAACCCTAAGATATGATTAATTATATTAATATGCAGGGTCAATGGAAAATCTATCTCTCTTGCTTGGATTTAAGGTTTATCAAGACCCCATCTATGATCTTGGTGGACTAGGGGTCACCCAATCTCAAAGTAAAGTTGCCATTCCCAATATCATGAAAATTCTCTATAAATTCTCATGATTAAATTGATTCCCAAATTACTAGTTGCACATGTTAACTAGAGCTCAAACCCTTGCAATCCCTAGCCTAGCATGTCACCTAAACAACCCTAGAAACCCCTTGCACATGCATGATGAACATGACCCCTAATATAGGCTTGAACCACACAATAACACCATGAACAACAAAACACATAGGTTCTGTCGACACACTGACATAGGTTTAGTGTTTAGGGTTTACATGTGCTTGCCCTTAACTTGAAAAATATATAAAATGAATACCATTCGCTGTATACATGATTGACATGGTTTCTCACATGAAGGAGGGGAAATGTAAACATGTAGAAACAGAGAAGGGTAGCACAGGGTACAAAATATAACTGATAAATGAATTACATGACAAATGACAAATATAATCTAGCCAGCTACTGTTCTTCCTTGTCTATTGTGGCGCACCCAGGGCAACGAATTTTGTGGGATGCTTCGCTCAACATTCCTTATCTTCTATGGAAGATCTATAAAGAGAGACATCTCGTTGAACTAGTTAAAATCCTCCAGATCAGTTACACCATCAACTCCTATAACTTGTTGCTTTCCAAGGAGAACTACATGCTTCGGCTTGTCGGTACTTTTCTTCTCATTCTTAGAAAGGATTTGTTCAGCATAGAAGACCTATGTAGCACGGTTAGCAAGGATCCACGGGTCCTCTTTGTAACCTACTTTACTTAGATCAAGAACTCTGAGCCCATAGTTGTCCACTGTGACATGTTTGTCTTCAACCCATTGACATCGAAACATGGGGATCTAAAATGTACCATAGTCTAGTTCCCATATGTCCTCAATGAAGCCAAAGTATGTAGTAATTTCACCAGTTTCATCGTCTATGGCCTCGCATCAAACACCACTGTTTTGTGTCATGCTCTTTTTATCCTTGGAATTGGTACAAAACGTGAAGCCACTAATGTCATAGATTTGCCATGTCGTGACCTGGTGTGATGGTCTAGATGCCAACATCTTGATGGTTTGTTCCTCAATTGTTTCCCCATCTGGAATGTTCTGCTCCCTTAGCCATGTGGTGAACCGATGCTTGTGTTCCTTCATTACCCAATCGTCTGTGTGCCCATGATTATGTTCGCGAAGCTCATTCATGTGTTGCTCGATCAAAGGCTCCATTATCGAGAGTTGATGTAGGATGCTGTGATGTGCCTCGAGGACTATTTTGTAATCTGATGGGATGAATGATTTCCGTCCCATCCTCCCACTTCCATGTAGCCTACCCTCATGTCGTGACGGAGGCAAACCTATTGCAATCTGGTCTTTTAAGCAATTATTGCAGAATGGACCTCTGGACTCAATGGCCTCTTCGGTAGAGTACCCCTCTACCATGGACGCCTCAGGATGAGCACGAGTTGATACATAGCCATTCAGTATTGACATGAAACGCTCATACGTCCACATTTCATGCAAATACATGGGACCCAATGCCTCTATTTGCGGCACCAAGTGCACCACAAGGTGTACCATTATATCGAAGAATGATGGCGGCAAACACATCTCAAACTGTGACAATGTCTCCACTGCGAATTCCTGAAGAGACGCCAACTCATCGCGGTCAATTACCTTCTATGAGATCTTGTTGAAAAAGTACCACAACCGTGTGATTGCCATCTTTAAGAACACCGGATTTATAGCCCTGATGGCAATAGGGAGGAAAGTAGTCAGCATGACATGACAATCATGTGAGTTGTAGTTGGTGAGCGTTAGGTCTTTCATTGACACAATACTCCTTATGTTGGAGCAAAATCCTATTGGGACTTTCAAATTCTTTAACCACACACACGTCACATGTTTCTCATCTCTGTTCAGGTTGTAGCTTGCTGCCGGGTGGTGGTACTTCCCATTTTCTTGAAAAACAGGGTGAAGTTCTTTTTTTATGCCTAAATTTACCATGTCCTGACGTGAATTGAGTCCTTCCTTTGTTTTGCTCTTTATGTCTAGCAAGGTGCCAATTATGCTTTCAAACACGTTCTTCTAAACGTGCATACCATCGATCGCGTGTCGTACGTCTAACTCTTTCCAGTATGGCAAATACTTGAAGAAAACAAACATCTTCTTGAATGTAGCCCCTGGAGTTGGTTTGACATCCTTTCTTGCTTTTCCATCTTTTGTTTGGGCAGTCGAGAAGTCTCGACGCCACGCCTGGCCATATATATATATATATATATATATATATATATATATATATATGTGTGTGTGTGTGTGTGTGTGTGTGTGTGTGTGTGTGTGTGTGTGTCGGAGTCACTAGTGGAGGTGGTCTTGCCCTCGTCTTGAAGTCACTGCGCTCGAAGTCAGTGGCCTCCTCGCCCCCGTGTCGGAGCGTCCCCATCTGACGCACGAGTCCCGACAGCCGCCTCGGCCCTCGGCGGTCAGCGCCTCGGACGCCGCTCGAGCCCGACGCTTAGCAGCAGCCAGGGGCAGGGCGCCCAGCCCCCAGCAGGCAGCACCGGAGGTCCGTAGCAGCCCACAGCATGCGTGCGCACCAGGAGCAGCACGTCGACGCACCCAGCCGGCAAAGTGGAGCTATGGAGTCTATTGTAAATTT
Source organism: Miscanthus floridulus (assembly GCF_019320115.1). NCBI lineage: Eukaryota > Viridiplantae > Streptophyta > Magnoliopsida > Poales > Poaceae > Miscanthus > Miscanthus floridulus. The sequence continues at coordinate 75,555,933 of NC_089596.1, read as the reverse complement.
TTGGGTTTCGGAGGATCCAACGGGTTTCGGGGATCCGTCGGGTTTGGTTTCGAGGATGGATTTCCACCCGAAATGGTGTTCGGGGCAGATTCGGATTTTAAGTTCGGGTTTCGGTTTTAGGTGCACGGAGACTCCACCCGATTCGAATCCGACCCGTTGCCATCCTTACATGGGGATGAAACTCTATTGGTACGATTACCAACTCTCTATGAGTTACAAAATTAAATATTTATGAAACCATAGAATCAAACTTTGCATTAAGAGTGAGTGTTTCATCTAAGTTTTATTTCATTCTATATGACATGACAGTCTTGAAAACAACACAATGAAAATCTCCACAGATACTGGCCTAAAACATTGCCACAGTACCACTACTGGAAAACCGAGATTTGCCTAGTGTTTAATAGTTTGCCTAGTGCCAATCGTCGGACACTAGGCAAAGAGCTTGTTTGTCGAGTGTTAGACCCCGGAGCACTCGGCAAAATAAAGGCACTAGGCAAAATAACGATTTGCCGAGTGTCGACACTAGGCAAAGAAATCCACTCGGTAAATGACCATTTTGCCTAGTGTCAATACTAGGCATACCATCACACTCGGCAAAGGCTGCCGGAGGGCAACCGCCGTTGCCATTTTACCGAGTGTCTTCCGTTAACACTCGGCAAAATTAGAACTTTGCCTAGTGTCTCCGGACGACACTAGGCAAACTGGCCAGTTTGCCTAGTGTCTTACAGAGACACTAGGCAAAATATTTTTTCTTTTTTTGATTTTAGCTTCCAATTTTTTTCTGTAGCTTTCCTACTATACCTTGACCAACATGTTGAAAGTTGGCACAATTTTATGAAATTTTGCTATATTTCTTTAGTTTATTTAATTTCTTTGAATTTTTTCGACAAATGCAAATTTGAACTGCAAGTGTGACGAATAATGGCAATTCATGAATGCAAAAATGATATTCATGTTAGTAAGTGTTAGTTGAGGCCGTATCCAGAAACAGACCAAAAATTTCACACATCTTCACGTCGAGACATGACCACGAACTTGCGAGCAAATAGTTTTTAAATTCTATTAAATGAAAACTGGAGTCTGAAATTCATGAAACTTGTCGACAAGTCAAGATATCGCATGCGGGTGCCATGATAAAAATTTAAAAAGATTTCGAGCACATCGTCACGTATGATGCTTAGAAACCCTAACATCTCCACATGATCACATAGAGTTTATGAAACTATACGAGAGACTTGTCAATTTAGAACTAAACTTTCCTAACACTTTCTCAAATGCAAAAATAACCTATATAACAATTGTATATCTTGATGAGTTGTACAGACTTGGTATTCATGACTTTTCTAGTTGAGACCATCTAGGGTTTCGAAAACTGGTTTGGAGCAGTCAAAATTTAAAAATCCAAAATTTGAATCGTTCAAACTTTGTCAAATGAAAAGTTGACCAAAACAAAAAAATGTAGATCTTGATGAGCTTAACAAACTTGGTATTCATGACTTTTCTATTTGAAACCATTTAGAGTTTCAAAAACTGGTGTCAAAGTGTCATTTTTTTTAAATTTAAAATTTGACTTGATCAAACTTTGTCAAACGAGACACTAAATGACCTCAGATGAAAAACTTTTGAATACAAAGGTGTTAGAACTCATCAATATCTACAATTGTTATATAGGTCATTTTTCCATTTGAGAAAGTGTTAGTAAACACTAGTCACAAAATCATGAATCTCACATAGAGTTTATGAAACTATACGAGAGACTTGTCAATTTAGAACTAAACTTTCCTAACACTTTCTCAAATGCAAAAATAACCTATATAACAATTGTATATCTTGATGAGTTATACAAACTTGGTATTCATGTCTTTTCTAGTTGAGACCATCTAGGGTTTCGAAAACTGGTTTGGAGCAGTCAAATTTTAAAAATCCAAAATTTGAATCAGTTCAAACTTTATCAAATAAAAGTTGACCAAAACAACAAATGTAGATCTTGATGAGCTTAACAAACTTGGTATTCATGACTTTTCTATTTGAAACCATTTAGAGTTTCAAAAACTGGTGTCAAAGTGTCATTTTTTTTAAATTTAAAATTTGACTTGGTCAAACTTTGTCAAACGAGGCACTAAATGACCTCAGATGAAAAACTTTTGAATACAAAGGTGTTATAACTCATCAATATCTACAATTGTTATATAGGTCATTTTTCCATTTGAGAAAGTATTAGTAAACACTAGTCACAAAATCATGAATCTCACATAGAGTTTATGAAACTATATGAGAGACTTGTCAATTTAGAACTAAACTTTCCTAACACTTTCTCAAATGCAAAAATGACCCATATAACAATTGTAGATCTTGATGAGTTGTACAAACTTGGTATTCATGACTTTTCTAGTTGAGACCATCTAGGGTTTCGAAAACTGGTTTGGAGCAGTCAAAATTTAAAAATCCAAAATTTGAATGGTTCAAACTTTAGTCAAATGAAAAGTTGACCAAAACAACAAATGTAGATCTTGATGAGCTTAACAAACTTGGTATTCATGACTTTTCTATTTGAAACCATTTAGAGTTTCAAAAACTGGTGTCAAAGTGTCATTTTTTTAAATTTAAAATTTGACTTGGTCAAACTTTGTCAAACGAGACACTAAATGACCTCAGATGAAAAACTTTTGAATACAAAGGTGTTAGAACTCATCAATATCTACAACTGTTATATAGGTCATTTTTCCATTTGAGAAAGTGTTAGTAAACAGTAGAGTTTCAAAGTGTCATTTGTGAACAATTGTTATATTGTTGACATATTTTTTATTTGAAATTTGTTATTATCCTATAATTTTTGTATTTACAACTTTTTCATTTGTATTCATTTGGTACTCAATATATTTATATAACATATCTGCTTTGAAAATAGAAAAATAAAAAAATAAATGAATATTAGGCCACGTAGGGCTCCAGAATAAGCATTACATTTAGCCCAAACCCAACCCTCCCACGTGCTTGGCCATTAGATCAAAACAGACGGCCAAGATACATCAGGTCCCAAATAAAAACACTCCAGAAACCCTACCCATCCCTCCCCGTATCCACTCCCTGCATCACGGCACCCTACTCCTGCGCCTCCACTTCCTCCGACTGTCCCCAATCAGCAAACCCTACCACACCTCGATCCCACATCCCACTAGCGCCGCCACCTGCATCTCATGGCTGCCTACGAGCTACGCCGCCACGGCCCTGGTCCTCAGCATAACCCCCTCTCCTGTGAGCAGCCAAGGGCGGCATGGAGGAGGGCGCCCGGCCTCGATCTGGCCATCGGCTGCGTGGAGGAGGACGTTTGGCCTCGATCCGGTTATGGGTGGCGCGGAGGAGCATGTGCGTGAGGTCCTAGGGAAGCCTCCCCACCGAGTAGCCCGGCCCCAACACCTGCTCCTCTTTCTCATCCTCACTGTGCAGGAGCAACGAGATCCATGGCGCGTGTGTCTTGGGAGCAGGAAGCGACAGCGATGGCTGGTTTGCAGTAGCACCCCAGCGACCACCGATGTCCGCGCTCGCCCACGTCCTGCCGCAATCGGGTGGGGTGGACCCCTGTAGTCTTTCTGCTGCTCCACCCCTTCCGAGACGACGGTGTACGGGCGTATCTTCCTCGGCCGTTCCCAGGCGATGGAGTTCGGGCGCAACTTCCTCGGCAGCTCCGCTGCTGCCTTGCGGCGGTGACGGCTACGCTGCACGGCGGCTGGCGGCTCTCCTGCCAGTCTCTGTTCCTCTCAGCCCCAGATCCTAGCGCCGGGGCCTTCCACGCTTCTAGGTGCGTGCAGCTGTACTGCAACCCTTTTCATTAATGTGCCATGTCAATACCAATTCTATACAGGTTAGTAAAGCTCATTTGAAAAAGATCCTGTACTTGGCTCCTGTAAATTAGAGTGATTCTGTTTAATTTCTTCAACATTCAGTGACGTGCGGCAGCAGTTTCTGATAACCATTGTTCATAAGATTCATACACGGAGATTCCTGGGATGATGCCTTCCACCTGACAGAGATTCATACACAGAGATTCCTGGGTACTTCCCTAATAGGTCATTTCCACATCACAGGGATATGCATCCTTAACTGAACACCATAATCTCATTATTTCCCCTGCTCTGGCCTGAACCAAACTGCAAACACCAGATGTGTCCATCCATTCTTCTCAGTCAAGTACCCCCATTGCACAGCTTTGATTTCAAAAAGACCTCGCCACAATTAATTAGTCCCTCACACAATGCTTGCTATATTTCAGGTTAATCTAAGGCATGCATAGGCTACATGGTCTGTCCAGATAATTGTTCCATAATCCACAGCGACAGCGTGACTCCTCTTACAAGGTTATTTTGTTGACTCATGATTCGTTCATAATATCTTCCGCACCATTTATCAAAACAAGCCTCCATGTCTTGCCTTCTACAAATTCCCCTTTGCATTTTTAAACAGCTTTTGCATAGTACACAACAGCCAATTGCTCTAGGTGAAATGTGGAGATATGTGTGAGGGAACGTACTTCTCACGTACACTGATGTTGACCAAAAATAAAGGTCTCTACAGATCCCGCTTTTGTATCATGCCTGTTACATAAGAAAAATTTTCCATCTGTTGCCGCTGTTGTATTATGCCTGCTAACTAAACACTTTGCATTTCCATGCTTGCCCACTATGTATTACGCCGCTGCATCTTTTAGTGGTTTATAACAGATTCATTGTCACCCTATTACGTTTGTGAATTATCCTAACCACCCTACTAAATGGCTCACTGCTTATATGATAACACTTCACTATGACAAAGCCTATTTTTGCTGCAATAGGTACACTAACTAGAAGAAAGGAGGCTTCGCGAGGAGATGGAAGCGACGGCGATGGAAGAGCGGGAGGCCCAACGACAGAGGATAGAGGAGCTGGTGGGGTTCGTGTCCACTCTTGGCGCCGCTATGGGGCGGACCATGCCAGCTAGCCTAGTCTTGCCACTTCCTCAAGCAGCTACTCCTGTGAGTACCAATATATTACTTATTATGTTCCAACCTGACATAGGGCACACTAGAAAAAATATGCAATCTCAAACATACAATATGGTGTTGGTGGTGACGGCGGTTGTTGTTGTGGTGTGGTGGTGGCAGTTGTGGTGTTCGGGTGGTGGTGGTGTTGGTGGCGGTGTATTGATATGTATGTTCTTGACGGTCATCGTGCCGTTTGTTTTCTTGTAGGGTTTGGAAACCTCTCCGTGCAGGGGAGGTTCTGCCGAAATTTTTTATTGACGGTATCCTTTTTATTTTTTTCAGCATCAATCGGGCGTGGCATCGAATCAAATTGGAGGGTCGCTGGCACCACAGATTGGAGCGTCGCCGGCACCACAGCTTGAGCCGAATCAAGTGGAAGGGTCGCCAGCTTCACAGATTGGAGCGTCGCTGGCACCACAGCTTGAGCCGAATCAAGTGGAAGGGTCGCCTGGAGCATCGAACCACGGGCCTCTTCACCCTTGACAATCGTCGTGATCAGCTTGTTGTGAACTTTGTTAAGAAATTTGGTTGTGCACTTATGAACTTGTGGCACATTTGGACTTTTGGTATGAACATGTGATATATGTGAACATGTGGTTCTTATTTATGATTCATGTGATATATTTATGGTGTTTGAATATGATTTATATTTGTGTCGCAAATGGAATAATCAAAAAAAATTCAGCTTCCGGTTACTTTGCCTAGTGTCAGAGGTCTGACACTAGGCAAAGGGGCCACACGTGGCACACCTGGGAACAGGCTTTGCCTAGTGTGACCCTAGGCAAAGTAGGCAGTTTACCTAGTGTCGGAGGCCTGACACTAGGCAAAGCTTGGCATATTTGCCTATTGTAGGCGGCCTGACACTAGGCAAAGCTTGACATATTTGCCTAGTGTCGGACGCCTGGCACTAGGCAAACCTTGCATACTTTGCCGAGTGTCAGACCTCCGACACTAGGCAAAACGTCCGTTACGATTTCCACCGAGTGATGTCCTTGACACTAGACAAACACTTTGCCGAGTGTCCGAGGTTTGACACTCGGCAAAGTGCTCTTTGCCTAGTCCGCCTCTGTCGACCCTTATTTGCCTAGTGTGACACTAGGTAAACTGTTTGCCTAGTGTTTCTAGGTCTTTGCCTAATGCCTGCGGCACTAGGCAAATCGCGCGATTCCAGTAGTGGTGAATCTAGCCCACAGCAAAACAGACAACATTTCTAATCTCGTGTTCCAACTAGTTTCAGCAAGAGTAAGGCTGTCTTGATCATCTTCCAAGGACTGCAACCAAACTATAACCCATCGAACACCAAAGCTTAATCTACCATGCTGCACAGTTAAACCAAGCTACCGATCGTTGAGCGCCCGAGCCCTCAGTATCTTTTTTTTTTATTTTTTTGAGAAAAATCTTTTTTAATTAATATAATACAAAAAGAGGATGGACCATCCAGTCGTAGCATGTCCTGAAACCAACACATGTTAAACAACTGCACTGAGTCGTAATTTTTGATGGCAGCCATATGTCAATCACACAAACAACCAAAAACTCATCGCTGATACCAAAGCTTCCGCCAGCTGCACTGACCGCCCATCCATTTCGTGCTGATCGATCGATCGAGCACCCGCCCATCCATTTCGTGCTGATCGATCGATCGAGCACACATCATAGCTGCTTGTTATACGGGGTCGCCTTCGTCTATTTCACATAGTACTTCTCTGAGCTCCTCCGCCGCAGCATTTCGAACTTTCTAACCTCTTGTTCCTTGTTGTATTGGGCTCATCGATCGCACAGGCAAGCAGAAGCAGGGGCGGAACCGCGGAAGCGATGGGGAACTGCGGGACAAAGCCGAAGACCACCGACGGAGACGACGCACCTCCTCCGCCCGTCGAGCCGCAGACGGCGGCGGGGGCGGCCGCGGAGGCGGCGCCGGAAGGGACGAGCCAGGCCGTCGTTGTGGCGCCCACAAAGTGAGGTGCGCGAAATGATCTCAACTCCTGCACGTCTTTTATCGATAACTCAAACAAAGTCTTATCGGTTACTAGCATCCCAATTGATTGGAATACGTCGGATTGCTTTATGTATGGCATGGCCAACTTCCGTGAAAGTCTCGTGCTCTTGATAGCTTGTCCTTCGTTTGCGGCATTCAAATCCGAAGTTTGCGAGGCATTCGGGATCGGGGGTATGAATTTTAAATGGAGCAAAATTCACCGCCGGTCTATGAATTTGGCCGGTTGTCTCGTCCAGTTTTCTGAACTTTTAAAGTAATATTTATGGGTTTCTAAACTTGGCCAGCGGTGTCATCTAGTTTCTGAACTTTCAATGTGATCATCGCAGGTCCCTAAACATGGCATGCGGTATCATCTCTGTCTAAGTATGGTCTAACATACCCTATAAATTGACGTGGCACGCTGACTATACGTTAGACATGGATCCAACATGTGTCAATTAATTAATCATTAGCAAAAAATAAATTAAAATATTAAAATAATTTACGACAACAAATATATTAGGTTTAAACTAAAATAGAAAAATACTAAAATTAATTTAATATTTATGTATCATTAACAATATTAAAATTCCTATAGTATTAAAAATTTTCTCTATTAAAGTTACTTCTAATTTTAGTATTATTTTAAAAGTTTTAATAGTACTATTATACAATAACTTTTCTCTATTATTAATACTATAATAATATACTACTTTTAATAGTAGTATTATAGTGTTAGAACTTTTAGTAATAGTATTATAGTATTAAAATTTACTAATAATGTTATAGTATTAATAAAAAGAGAAAAGTTACTTCTATAATACTACTATTAAAACTTAAAATAATACTAAAATTAGAAGTAACTTTTAATAGAGAAAACTTTAATACTATAGATAACTTTTAGTATTATACATTTGGACAGGGATGACACTGCTTGTCAAGTTTAGGGACCTGCGGTAATCACTTTAAAAGTTCAGGGACCGGAATAATATCGCCGGCCAAGTTTATGGACCTACGGTGATCACCGTAAAAGTTTAGGGACCTGTATGATATCGTTTGCCATGTTTAGGAATCCACAAATGTCACTTTAGAAATTGAGAGACCTGAATGACACCGGTCAGGACCGGCGGTGAATTTTTCTCATTTAAATGAAACGAACGGAACAAGGATAGGTTTTATTTGGGCCAGGTGTCTCTGCCTCCTCAACCTGGGCCCCTTGCATTTCAGCCTTTTCTGTAAGAGCTGGCCCATAGTATCTACAATTTTACGGAGGTCATTGTGCTGTGATGGTCCTAGTTCTCATGTACCGATGTACATGGGCCGTGATTCGTCGTTTGTTAATTTGCTTGATGAATTCAAAGAGACATAAAGAGTGTTCGGCTGCCATTATAAGTTGGCTTATAAATTATGGTACAGTATTTTTCTCTCCCAACAAATCAGCCGTACAAATCAGCACAAACAACTTTACGAGCAGCCGAACATAGCAATAGTCAGTTAGTCACCGGCTTGTTCATTTGTTCACCAAATTAAACCTTGCACGTACTGACCACACCAAGTGCAAGTATGACCCTCACTCTCTCTCATACATATGATCTTTGTTTCAAAATACTTCTCTTTTGATATTTTTAGATTTTTGTTATTTGATATAAAATTTTTGGTTCAATATAGACGGTTAGATCACTATATAATCCAATAGTGCATATTATTTTTAGATTAATCTCGATATTTCTAGGCCATATTCGTGAACCCACAGCTCCTCTTAATGCTACTATATTGATATATATACTCCCTCGATCATGAAATATAAGGGACCTAAGTTTGAGCCAAACTATACTAACTTCGACTATTTTTTTAAAGTGTACTAATATCTATCACATTAAATATGTAAACTATGAATATATATATATATATATATATATATATATATATATATATATATATATATATATATATATATCACATTAAATATGTAAATATTATTATTCTTTTTTATAAATTTGCTAAAACTTAACACAACTTAACTTAAGACAAACTCAAATCCTTGTATTTTAGTATTGAGGGAGCAACGCATACGTTCTAATATGAAAGAACCATTTCCTCCATCCGAATACACAGTTACGTTCAGGTTTTCCAAACATAAAGGAGAGTGATAAATGGTCTGATATGACTTCATTAAGCTTGTCAAGCCATGCGCGCGTGATCTATTGTATGTATGGTAATGTGCATGCTATTTATTTATTGGTCCGCATATGGATATTTTCATCCATTCACATATTCAAACATGCTTGAAAGTTGAAACCGAATATAATTACATTCCTGGACAAATTTTAAACTCAAAAAATAGTTTTATCGTAGGACCAATAAAGTACGTAACAAATAACATTTCAGAAAAAAAAATATTGTCATGAAAATATCGGCGAGCCTTGTCTCACACTGCCTCCGTGTGGCAGGAAGCTACGAGCCTACGACGACCACGACAGTCGAAGAAAAAGAGCATGCTGAACCAAATGAATAGGAGGAGGAGGTTGCCAAGGAAGACGCTGATCACGGCAAGGAGAAGGAAACGCCGCCGACGACGACGGAGGAGGCCGCTGAGCTTCCGGCGTCTACTCCGGTGAGCGTCACCTGACGCACACCCAAATTGCCACTCCAAAACTCCGGCGTTCTTTCGAGTTCCATTTTTTGCTTCCTGAAATGTTTTGAGGCATGCATGGCACGACCATGCTGCTGCATATGTTATCTTCCTTTTCCCTCTCGCCATGCATTTCCAGCTCCGTTGTGGTATGCTTCTAGGCTTTCGCTGGTTATGAGATCTGAACTACCACTAGTATATTCGTTTGTTGGATTGCTGAACATATATGAATATGATGGGAACTCGTCATTTCCGACCCAAACTGATTAATTAATTAAATTAAGGTTGCTTAGATTTAGGCCATGTTTGGTTCCATGCTCCTAAAACTATTAGGAGCTAAAAGTTTTAAGAGCTTTTAGGAAGCTGCCAAAACCTTCTAAAAAAAAGTGTTTGGTTCCACCTTCTAAAACTGACTAAAAGCAATAAATGCACTAGAAAAAAGACCATGCAGCCCTCCTCCGTACCCCTGCTCCTTCTCTGCCCCCGTCGTGGCCCTCGCTCTCCTCCTCCTCGCCGTCTCCGTGGAGGTGGCCATCTCGACAGACGAGAGCGTGAGCAGCTCCACCACACGCTGCGCCCGTCGAGCCCCCGCTCCGCGAGCTCCACCACGCGTTTCGCGACGCCGAGGGCTACGTCTGCCCGTGCCCAGACCCATGCGGCGATGGCAGCTAGTGGGCACGCGCCGTAGCGGTGGCGCACGGCACCGAGTGCGTGGAGCAGCACCTCCACGGCATCCTCTGGTGCGTTGTCGTCGCTTGCGGAGCCGTCGAGGCCGCCGCGGAGATCGGGGACGCCGACGCCGAGGTCTGGATGCTCTCGTCGGGAAGAAGAGAAGTAGGGACGGCGATGGCCATAATGGCGCCGGCAAGAGATGTCGGGTTGACGAGGACAGGGCCCGATACGCGTGGGTGGGAGGGGAGGGTGGGAGAGAGAGGGGGGGGGGGGGGCAGGGCAATAAAGGAGAGGTAGTTGGGTCTAGGATGGACTTTATGAGCTTTTAGGAAGGGGTGGGGCTCCTAAAGTTTTTGACATCCCTTAAAGTTTTTAGGTGCTTTTATGAGGAGGTGTTTGATTCTTTAGTCAAATTCTATTTAAATTTTAGCTCCTAAAATTTTTAGGATGAGTAACCAGCAGGGCCTTAGATTGCAGTACCACGTCCACGTCCAGCTGAAACTTCTATTTTTGCGGCCCTTTCTTCAAAGGACACGCACTCCTGCCACCTCGTGCACATCGCTTGCTGGTAGTTTCACTCAACCAACGAACCGACCCTTCGTCATGCATTTGTGGTTGACTCGAACACTACTCTACCACGCAACGCGTTCGCACTTCCGTATCCATCCGAAGAACTGATACAATCCGCTTCGTCAGCACAAGGAGAGTACTACACGCAAACCGCAGGGAAATGGACAACAATGGCACACAGGATCTAAACACGTCGTGATCTAGATAATATACTTGGTGCGTCATACACTAGTACGTTTTACTAGTAGCACCAGTACGCTTCTTAAACCCACCGCCGACCGACCGACCGACCTGTCCTGGTTTGTTCCAAGCGCAAGAAAAAACGCGGCACGGGCACACGGCGCCGCTCCAGCCAGGCAGAAGCAGAACCTGCCCGTCTGCCAACGCCAAAAGGACAACAGCCTTCGGCCACCTCGGATGCCGCCCTGTACCGGCCGCGGCTTCTGGACTTCTCGTTGTCACGCTGCGACAGGTCCCCGTGCACCGTCACCGTACGGCGAGTACTTCACATCCAACTGCTTCGGCGATGCCAGCTTATAGCTACCAAATTTCATGCGGTGGTTCCGTTCGGTTCGGTTCGGTTGAGGAAATGAGGAGTTGGATCCGATCCAAGCTTTGTTGCCAGCTCCGCGGCCCGCGCTAATCCGAGTAACAATTAAGTGCAACTTTAATTACGACTTCCGTGCAACACTCTGCTCTCATCTCGCCTTTTAATGGCGGCTGTTATTAATGGAAAAAAGGGAAACTTTTGGGTTACGGCTGTTAATGAGTTTGTGCGTGTGAGCGCCGAGCACGACGGCGTGCACGGCGTCGGGGCCGGGCGCGCGCGCGTCTTTTCGCACCCGCGTCGCTGGCCGCTCGTCTGCAGTCTGCAAGCCGGGCGCCGGCCGAACTCGTCGGCGCAGCGGGGCGGAGGCAGACTCGTCAGCGCCGTGCATTTAGGTGGTGTCCAGAAGGCCGTAAAGTTTGGGGGCGTAAGTTACATGTCGGGTTCCGTACTAATAAAAAATAAATTATAAAATCTGTTGATAAGTTGTAAGACAAATTTATTAAACATAATTAATTTATCATTAGCATATATCACTTTATTATCAAATCATGAACTAATTAGGTTTAAAAGATTCGTCTCGTAAAGTAGTTATAATATATGAAATTATTTATTTTTTAGTCTATATTTAATATTTTATATATATGTCTAAATATTTAATGGGATATGGTGTAAAATTTGACAACATATCAGGTGCAAACCAACCAAACTGACTATCAATCAGGACCACTAGATGCTGATTCAGTGGATGGGGTGAGAGTGCTTAAGCGCAAAAAAAAAAGGCCAACAGGTGGGAGCTTAAGCGCAAAAAAATCATACATTTCACCTCGTCTATTGAATCAGCATCTATTAGTCTTGATTAGTAGTTTCTAAATTTATACAGGTTAATTGGTTTATACCAGATACGTTACCTTAAAATTTTGACGGAGTAACTAAACCAGGCTTATTTTTACGCCAACGGCAGAAAGGGTTGGCGGCGGCATCGATGACGAATCAAAAGCTTTAGCCGAAAGCACCCACACACCGACACGGGAACGGGAGTTTGTAACGTTTTTTTTACTACTACTATAGTAGTACACAACATCAAAGACGTTAACCTGCGTTGATCTCTAGCCTCGCGCCACGGTGAAACCGTAGTAAAACCTGCGAGGATTACTTGCGCCATCAGCATGGTGAAAAAGTAGAGATACTTTGACTGACAGTAACCTGCGAGGATTACCTCGCGAGGAAATATGACCTCCGCTCCGGCTCTGTCCGGTGTCCCGTGTCCGTCTCCATCTTTTTCCCAGCCCCCAGGCTTTCCCAGCGGCAAGCAGTCGAAGCTCAGCCACGTCAAATACTTTGAGATCCAAAACACCGAATACTAGTACAAAAGGAAAACGATCCTTTTTAGTCACGACAAAAACTCCAAATACTAGTACGAACCAGAGCTGCTTGTTAGTCATGACAAAAAATTACTTCCTCCGTTCGAAGTAAATACACTATTTTGTCCCGTTCATTTGAGCTTATTTAGCACTACTTTCCAGTTATGAAACAGTATTTTTCTCTCGTAGCATTTCAGCATAAACTAAATTTCAACATAAGCGAGCAGGGTATATTGGTTGAGAAAATTAAGGTTACTAGAGAAACTACTACTATTGAACCATATATGAGCACCTTCGTCTCTGATACACACTGTATGTCTATAAGCACTTTTGAATAATTGAGTTCAATCAATAGATCTTAAGACCGAAAAAGTCATTAAAGACGTCTCGATATTGATGAGCACGTCGTTTACCACTGAAAGAAAACACCATCATATTCTGAAAAAAATTTAGAATAACACAAGTGTTGGGTATCGTTATTAGGGATACCCAAAGTAAGGAGGTTAGCGCCCACGCTGACTCCCCCGGATGGCTCGAGACGTATTAAAAGGTCTTGAGCGACCCCAAGGCCGCGGGCTCCGAATCACACAAGGTCGCAGGTTCCGTCTCGCCCGACCCCAAGGCCGCGAGCTCCGTCTTGCCTGACCCCGAAGACACAGGCTCCGTCTCACCCAAGGTCGCGGATTCCGTCTCGCCCGACCCGTCGGGTGCGGGCTCTGTCTCGCCCGACCCCAAGGACGCGGGTCCCGTCTCGTCCGACGGGGACCCATACCGCCGCCAACCACTCTAGGTCCAAACGTATAGGCCTGGATCAAAACTGACACCAGAAAAGAGGCTAGCATGCCTCGATGTAACCAGTGGCCATGACGGGCCATACCTGGCGATTCACATCAAGAACAGTGTCGGGCATATCGGTACTGTTCTGCCTAATCCTCGTACGGACGCTGACAGGCGTGTTAGTTCACCACGATATCCGCCGGGACGGAGTGGAACGCCATGACCAGCAGATGACGCCTGCGCATGGCTCTAGTGATGAGCAGGGCCGCGACGTGGAGCCGTTCTTGTTGACATCTACAGGATCAATGGGACCCGCATGAAGGAGAAAAAGGACCCGACAATCCTGGAAGCCTTCTTCTCTCTCTCGTTCTTCTCCTTTTCCTCCGCTATAATCTGCGCTTTCCCTTCGCCTTTAAAAGGGGAAGCAGGGCGCCCCATGAAAGGGGGCCAGACCACAAGATAAAATACATAAGAGCATGACACGAGCACACGGCTGAGCGACAATCAAGCTCTCAGCACCAGTTCACTCCTTCCACTAGAGACTTGGGATCATTTCCCTCTCTCACCTGTTTATAACCTATACTGCAAACCAGGTGCCGGTAACACAAGCAGTCGTGAACTAGACATAGGGAGGTTCCGCCCGAGCCAGTATAAACTCTTATGTCCTCTGAGCACACTATCCGAGCCAGACGGGCAAATACAAATTTACTCGTCGGTGGTCCGAAAACACCGACAGTTGGCGCACCACGTAGGGGCTTTTTACGTGTCTTGACGTCCACATCAGGCCTCGGATGGCTAGTCGTGGCGTCAGCTGGGTCCTGGGCACGCACGTGCACTTCGGGAACCTGGACTTGATCATTACGATGGAGGGAGAGTTGGCGTAGGTTTCCACCGCCGTCCAACCTCTCCACTCCACCGGCCTCGACGCGATCATCGAGGCACTTGAGGAGCTGCAGTTGCACACACTGGAGGCCCGCGTCCCCAGGTGCAACCAGCTCCTCGACTTCGATTACAGGAGGCTAGAGCCTAGGAGCTCGGCGCCTTCCTGTGACCTCGACCGTCCCGGGAGGGCCTAGGCCGCCTCACCTTCTCGTTCGCCAATGTTATGACATAGCTTGCCGGAGGAGAACCGTTCTCCTCAGAATACCTCATCTAGAGCGCCCTGACAGCGCTCCCGTTCGGTCTGCGCAACACCGTAGAGATCATTGGCCAACTTGTGGCGCAACGCACGCCCCCATCCCCTACGAACGATGGGTTTTGTGGGGATGACCGAATACATCGCGGAATCTTTCCACAACCTTCTCGCAGGAGAATCAGAGTCACTCTCCGACTCTGACTCTAGTAGGGGGGCCATCACCCCTCGTGAGAATGTTTCATGATGGGTACCTCCGAGGGATACATCGAAAGCATCCACGAGGGAGGGGCTACCCTAATAGACGACCTCGATGACGAGGTCGAGGGGGATGTAGGGGCCCCACCTCGCCTACGGGTAGAGCAGCTGAGGGCATGACACCAAGAGCTCGAAGAAGCATGACTTCAGGTCGAGCAGGAATACGTGGAGCTCGAGCGAGAGATTGAGCGCCATAGAGGCGGTGGGCATGCATGCACCGTGGCCCGTGATGTGAACTGGAGTATCATCAAAGACGATGAAGCCCTCCCACACTTCACCTAGGCGAGCCAGAACGTCATAGTCGTGGCGGCCTTGCTCTAGGGGCTTTCGGAGCCCGCAACACCAGAGGATCATCGGGCCCATCATGAGATTCGCACGCTACTTGAGCATACGGCGGCGCAGCAGGCCGAAAGCTCGATGTCCCGATGACGCGAGCTCGACGCCAGTCAGCGCGTGCCCTCAGAGCGACCCGACAGGGATGTATTAGTCCACCAGGCGCAGCAAGGAGACAGGCCGTGCACCGTAGTCCCAGTGCATGAGCGTCTCAGCCTCCACCATGACGCGCGCAACACCCTGGATGCCCGTCGGTGTGCCCGCAGCGATGAGAGGGAGGAGGCTAATCGTGGCTACCACCCTTGTCATGGCGGACGCTATGACAGCAACAAGGACCGAAGCCTGAGCCCTGACTTGCTAGGGCCTCATGTCTTTAGCCAACACATCCTCAACGCCATCTTCCCACCATAGTACAGGCCGTCGACCAACATCCCAAAATACTCCGAGGAAACAAACCCCGGACTGTGGCTCGAGGATTATCAGCTTGCTTGCTAAGACAGGGGAGCAGATAGTGATAATTTCATAATCCGCAACCTTCTATTGTTTCTGGTCGATTCGGCATGTGGTTGGAACACCTTCTGCCCAACCGAATCCAAAGTTAGGCGGACCTAAAAGAGATCTTCGTGGGAAACTTCTAGGGCACATACACGCATCCTAGGAACCCATGGGATCTTAAAAACTACCAATAGAAGTCCAAAGAAACTCTTCGTGGGTACATTCGGCGCTTCTCTCGGTAGTGCAAGGAGCTTCCCAACATTGTCGACGTCGACGTCATAGGAGCTTTCTTGTCTGGGACCACCTACGAGTCCCTGGTTCACAAGTTGGGATGTAAGGGCCCACGAACCACCAAGGAGCTCCTCGACATCGCCACTAGCCATGCCTCGGGCGAGGTGGCGGTTCAGGCGATTTTCGACCGCCTCAAAGGCAAGGCAAAGTAGGACGAGGACATCGGTGAAGGCGCCTCTAACCATCCCAACAAGAAGAAGAACAAGCGATGGCCCAAGGGCTCGCTCATGGCCACCGCTGACTGCAAGGGGGTTGGAAGCCCGCTGAGGGTACCCCGGACCACTTCGAGAAGCTGCTCGAATGGCCATGCCCAAACCATGCTTTCATCGTCAAGCACCTATACAAGGATTGCATCCTCATGAAGCGGTTCTTGTCTGGAGGCTCTAACAAGGGATAGCATAGGAAGGAGCCCAAGCCAGTTGCAGATGACGCTGAGGGGAAGGATGATGGATTTTTTTATGCTGGATGGCTGCCTCATGATCTTCGAAGGGTCAGCAGCCTACAACTCCAAGCGCCGCCAGAAGCTTGCGCGCCACGTGGTCTATATAGCCAAGCTGGCCATGCCTACCTTTCTCCGATGGTCGGAGTCCTTCATAACCTTTGATCGGACTGACCACCTAGAAAGCATCCTGCAACCGGCAAGATATCCGCTCATGGTTGACCTGATCATCAGCACGAAGTGGCTCACCAAGTTGCTGATGGATGGAGGCAGTGGCCTCAACATCATGTACGCTGAAACGCTCAACGCCATAGGCATCGACTAAGCGTGCATCCGGCCAACCAGGGCACCTTTCCATGGCATCGTGCTAGGAAAGCAGGCCATGCCACTTGGGCAGATCGATCCACCCATCACCTTCGGGGATCTGACCAATTATAGGATGGAGACCCTTACCTTCGAGGTGGTCGGGTTCCACGGAACCTACCACGCCATCTTGGGACATCCATGCTACATGAAGTTCATGGCCATCCCCAACTATACCTATCTAAAGTTGAAGATGTCGGGTCCATGCGGGGTCATCACCATCGGCACCTCCTTCTAGCGCACCTACGAGTGCGAGGTCGAGTGTTGCGAACATGCCACGACAATTGTTGCCTCCAAAGAGCTTGCGGCCATCAGGGAGGAGGTCATCGAAGAAGCGCCTAACCCCAAGCAGTCGGCTAGGTCTCTTGAGCATATAGAGGGCGCCAAGGAGGTCCTCATAGACCCTAGCGGCTTTGAGGGCCAAGTGGTGCGCATCAGCACCACGCTTTCCTCCAAATAGGAAAGCACGCTCGCCGACTTCCTTCACGCCAACAGAGACATCTTTGCGTGGAGACCCTCGGACATGCCAGGCATTCCAAGAGAAGTCACCGAGCATGCCTTGAAGATCAAGCCAGGCTCCAAGCCAGTGAAGCAGCGCCCGCATCGCTTCGACAAGGAGAAACACAGGGCCATCAGCGAGGAGATTGCAAAGCTTTTGGTGGCTGGGTTCATCAAGGACGTATACCACCCCGAGTGGTTAGCTAATCCCATTCTTGTATGAAAAAAGAATAGGAAATGGAGAATACATGTTGACTACACGGGTCTCGACAAAAGCATTGAAGGGACCATGACGCCTAAGAGGGGGGTGAATTAGGCAACTTAAAAATTCTAACTCTAAACTATGGCCTCTTTTTCTAACCCTAGCAAAACCTATGCAATAGATAAACTATCTAGATGTGCAACTATGGTTTTGCTAGTGTGTTACTATCTCTACCGCAAACATAGTAAAGTAATCAATGTAAATGCGGAAGCTAAAGAGCAAGGTAGAGATATGCAAACTCCGGTCGACAACTCTGGTATTTTTACTGAGATATCGAGAAGCGCGCAAGCTTCCCCCTAGTCCTCGTTAGAGCCCCTCGCAAGGGCCAAGCTCCTAGTTGGGTGACTTTGTGGATAGCCTCGGGCCTTCCCCATGCGCAAGTGGGTCTCCGACGTGCCTCTCAACAAGCCTCTCCCGGATGCTCCCCGCCGTCTTCACTATCAAGCTTCCAGCCGAAACGCCGTGGACCTTGTCCCATCCGGTACACGGTGGCGGCCACACCACAAACGTGGTTGGTGTGATCTCGCAAGACTTCAAGCCCCTCCGATGTACAACAATGGTCCTCACAAGCACCGAGTGGTAAGAGATATGCAAACCTCACTAAACACTAGGCCTAAACCTAGAGCAAGCGCATAAGCGGTGGTCTAATCAACCTAAGCACTTCGCAAAGCACCTACGCTAATCACCTGATGAATCACCAAGCACTATGCAAGTGGAGATCACTAAAATGGTGTATCAACACCCTTGGTATGTTTCCTTAGCTCCACACTTCTCAAATGGCCAGTTGGGGGTTGTATTTATAAGCCCCACTGAGAAAGTAGCCGTTGGGGTCAAATTCCCATGAAACTGCTACTGACCGGACGCTGAATCGTCCTGACCGGACACATCTGGTCGTCCTGACCGTTGAGCTGGCAATATTCCGATCAGACGCTGGCCAGCGTCTGGTCGCCTGCCACCGGACACGTTCGGTTGCAGATTTGCCGCTCTGGAACCTTAGTGTACTCGATTGGACGCTGCTGTCCTATGTCTGGTCGGTTGCCGCCAGTGTCTGGTCCAGTGTCCGGTCACCTGTCTGCCGAGTCCTCTGCCCAGCGTCCGGTCGCTTGTCCAGCATCCGGTCACCTCAGTGAGCTCGTTTCTCACGATCTTGCGTACGGCTTGGTTCCAATCTTCGTGTTTGGACTTTGCTTGATATCTTGGGTCTTCTCTTGTGCTTCTAAGGTCTTTCTTAAGGTGTTGATCATTGGACCATCACGTTGCCTTCGTCCAAGTCACGTCTTGCACCCTATTGAACTATAAAATAAACACTTGCAAATTCATTAGTCCAATTTAGTTGTGTTGGTCATCAAACACCAAAATCCAAAGTAAATGGGCCAAGTGTCCATTTTCCTTACAATCTCCCCCTTTTTGGTGATTGATGACAACACGACCAAAGCAAGCGAATGATAAGAATTTGGAGATTTAAGAACTACCTACTTGCTAGGATGCAATGCAAAAGGGTAAGGTTATATGATACTAATTGACAGATACCAATTAAAACTTTACTTAAAAGCTTGTCTTGCCCTTGCAAATATCCCCATGTGATATTATGGATTAAAGCCTAGCTTTCTAAAAAAAATTCTCCCATTACTTAGACTGATCCATAATTTACTTTTCTCCCTTTCTCGGACCATTACTACTTGTAACTAAATGCTTGTCTTTGGTAGACTGATCCATAATTCACTTTCCTCCCTTTCTCGGATCATTACTACTTGTAACTAAATGCTTGTCTTTGGTCCTTCAAATTCTCCCCCTTTGGCATCAAACACCCAAAAAGGAATACATTAGTAGCACAAGGAAGGGTCAAACTTTGTGAACCAAAAGAAGGATTTGATTAGCATGGAATAGGTCACAAAACTTGACTATCACATTATATAGACTAAGCTCCCCCCTAAATTTATGCATACATATGATAAAAAGCAAAGCATATGCATAATGAGTAATTTATTGCACAAGAGAGGTTAATCTATATAATGCATGGGGAAAGCAAATAAATATCAAGGTGAGATCAACATGGTGATATCGGTTTAGAAATACCACATGTGAAAATCAATTTGATTTCTACCAGTTGAAGTATAATGCTTTCCTCCGGGGACTCCATTTTCTTTGCAATGAGACTACTACACACAAGATAAGCCTTGAAAAGGTGTTAGTCTCAAAGCATCCAACTTGTAGATTAAGCTCCCCCTAAATTTGTGCACACAAGTGTTGACTACTTGTAAAATTTGTGCATATTGATTTAAGTATCAAAATACCCACTTGAAAGATGATATTTGGGAGAGATTATCTACAATTTGGACTTTGGCACATATTAGATAAATAATTGTAAAACAAGCTATGTGCCATGCTCCTAAACAATTTTAAATCATGTAGGTTTGCTCCAAGGGTTGATAATTAAACCGAGCAAGCCTACCATATGATATACCTATTGAATGCATGACAAAAGATTTAAGCATGTAAAAGCAAACATAGGCAAGAAAGATAACTAGATGCTTTAAGAGTATATCAATTGAAAAAACAATACTGATTGAAATGAATACTAATTGAAAGTAATGATATCTAGTTACCTAACATGGGAAGGGGAAATTGGGTCCATAGTATTCACTAACCTACTTGGCAATGACTTTGTCCATCATGATGCACTCCATGAAATGCATCCAAACTTTGCCAAGTCTCCAAATTCTCCAAAGTCCGACGGACTTCTCACTTCCCTTTCGGGATCCAAACCTTCTTGGTGCTCTTCATGTTTGAAATGATTTCCTTTGGCACCCAAAAGCATTTGACTCCATTGTTGGCTTGCTTGTTCACCTTGATGGCCACCACCTTGTCATTTTTCTTCTTCTTCAAGAGATAAGGTGTGAGGCCTTCTTGTCCACCTTGTTGGTGTAGGTGTTGGAGAGCTTGCTTGTTTGCTTTTTTCTCCTTCTTCTTTGCTCCTCCCCCATTCTTCACCTTGCACTCATAGGACTTGTGGCCTTCCTTGTGGCACACGTAACAAACCACGGTTTGTCCTTCATCAAGCTTCTTCACTCCCTTGACGGTGTTTATCTTGATGAAGTTGGGTTGCTTCGCCTTGCCTTTCACTTGAGTCAAGTCCTTGGTGAGGCGAGCTACTTCTTGCTTGAGTTGCTCATTCTCCTTTGCAACCTCTTGTGTGCATGTATCTTCAACAACTTTCTCAACACAAACTTAGTTGCACAAAGGTGAGTCTAAACATAAATCATTACAAGAAGTAGAGGCATCCTTTTTAGACATGTTAAAGATATAACTTTTCTTTTTAGATGCCTTGGTGGGGGTTGTGCTAACGGCTTCAAGATTAGCAACTTTATTAGTTAGCTCATCACAATGTTTGCACATGGTTTCCATTTTAGCAAGCAAACTATTATATGCTTCTTGTGAGCTAGTTAATTTTTCTTTTAATTTTTCATTTTTCTTTAAGAGTTGCTCATCATTGATTGTGCATGCATTTGTTGTTTTACTAGTCTCAAGTTTCTCAATTTTAGTAGATAGTTCAACATTGAGATTAGCAAAGTTCTCATATTATTCAAGCAAGGTTTTGTATGCTTTTTGTGAACTATCTAGCTTTTCTTTTAAACTTTTGAGCTTCTTGTGTTGACTAGTGCAAGCTTTAGCATAATTAAGATTTTCTTGCACAAGATTATGATAAGAAGGCATATCATCATCACTATCACTCTCACTAGAGGAAGAGCTTTTGTTACCTCATGCCATAAGGCACACACGAGAAGAGCTTGATGACGAGTGCTTGTGGCCTCGCCTCTTGTGATGGGGTTCTTCTTCACTTGAAGAATCATCCCATGATCTTATTGATGTGAGGGCTTGGTTCTTGCATGCCTTCTTCTTTGTCTTGGGTGTGGGCTTGTTTGGACAAACTTCCACAAAGTGCCCCAACTCGCCGCATCCATAGCATCCTTTCTTTCTTTGCGCATTTCTTTGATTCGTGAAAACGAGGTCTTGAATTTGGATGGGCGCACCCTTGACATTGAGCCTTACGATCATCTTCTCCACCTTTTTGATAAGTTTGATTGATTCTTCATCAAGGTCAGAGGTGGAGGATGAAGATTGATCATCATCACTTGATTCTTGTTCATCATCCTCATCATCCTCATCTTCTTCTTCACTTGAGGAGCTTGAGCTTGAGCTTGACTCAACTTTCTTGCCCTTCATCTTTTTCTTCTCGCTACAAGCGAGAGCTTTGCCTTTGCTTGATGAAGAAGCTTCTTCTTGACCCATCTTACGTGACATTTCAAATGCCACTAACTTGCCAATGGCTATGCCTGGGGTCATGTTGCTCAAATCCTCCATGTTGTGAAGGATGGTGACGATGCTTGCATATTTCTTTTGTGGTAGAACGGAGATGATCTTCCTCACGATGTCCACATCATCTAGCTTTAATAATCCGATTGAATGGAGCTCATTGATAATTAGATTCAATCGAGAATACATACCATGAACAAGCTCATCATCATTCATAGCAAAGGAATCATAATTTTGCTTAGCTAGACAATGTTTTTGCTCACGGACATTACTTGTGCCGTCATGGAGCTCTTGGAGTTTTAACCAAATTTCATGTGCTGTATTTAAGGTGAACACTTGGTTAAACACATCCGTGCTAAATGATTCAAACAAGCAATTCTTAGCTCTAGCATTAAAATGCATTTCTTTTTCGTCACTCTTTGTGGGCTTTTCAGGATTCTTAATGGGTTTCATCCCATCACGAGTGACTCTCCATACACCTAAATCAACCACCTCAAGGTGGCAAGCCATTCTAGCTTTATAGTAGAGGAAGTTAGTGCCATCAAATTGTGGAGGCCTAGCGGTATCCATCCCAACCACTCTATAATAGCGTCGGCTCAACGACGGTTAAGCCAAAGGTCCAAATATGTGCCAACCGGCTCTGATACCAATTGAAGGGACCGTGACTCCTAAGAGGGGGGTGAGTTAGGCAACTTAAAAATTCTAACTCTAAACTATGGCCTCTGTTTCTAACCCTAGCAAAACCTATGCAATAGATAAACTATCTAGATGTGCAACTATGGTTTTACTAGTGTGTTGCTATCTCTACCACAAACATAGTAAAGTAATCAATATAAATGTGGAAGCTAAAGAGCAAGGTAGAGATATGCAAACTCCCATTGACAACTCCGGTATTTTTACGAGGTATCGAGAAGTGCGCAAGCTTCCCCCTAGTCCTCGTTGGAGCCCCTCACAAGGAATCCCTCGCAAGGGCCAAGCTCCCGGTCGGGTGACTCCGTGGATAGCCTTGGGCCTTCCCCACGTGCAAGTGGGTCTCCAACGTGCCTCTCGGCAAGCCTCTCCCGGATGCTCCCCGCCATCTTTACTATCAAGCTTTCGGCCAAAACACCGCGGGCCTTGTCCCCTCCGGTACATGGTGGCGGCCACACCACAAACGCGGTTGGTGTGATCTCGCAAGACTTTAAGCCCCTCCAATGTACAACAATGATGCTCACAAGCACCAAGTGGTAAGAGGTATGCAAACCTCACTAAACACTAGGCCTAAACCTAGAGCAAGCGCATAACCGGTGGTCTAATCAACCTAAGCACTTCACAAAGCACCTACGCTAATCACCTGATGAATCACTAAGCACTATGCAAGTGGAGATCACTAAAATGGTGTATCAACACCCTTGGTATGTTTCCTCAGCTCCACACTTCTCAAATGGCCAGTTGGGGGTTGTATTTATAAGCCCCACTGAGAAAGTAGCCGTTGGGGTCGAATTCCCGTGAAACTGCTACTGACCGGACACTAAATCATCCTAACCAGACACGTCTGGTCATCCCGACCGTTGAGCTAGCAATATACTGATCGGATGCTGGCCAGCGTCTGGTCGCCTGCCACCGGACGCGTCCGGTCGTAGATTTGCCGCTCTGGAACCTTACTGTACTCGATCGGACACTACTGTCATGCATCCGGTCGGTTGCCACGAGCGTTCGGTCCAGTGTCCGGTTGCCTATCTGCCGAGTCCTCTACCTAGTGTTCGGTCGCTTGTCTAGCGTCCGGTCACCTCAGTGAGCTCGTTTCTCACGATCTTGCGTATGGCTTGGTTCCAATCTTCATGCTTGGACTTTGCTTGATATCTTGGGTCTTCTCTTGTGCTTCTAAGGTCTTTCTTATGGTGTTGATCATCGGATCATCACGTCGCCTTCATCCAAGTCATGTCTTGCACCCTATTGAACTATAAAATAAACACTTGCAAATTCATTAGTCCAATTTGGTTGTGTTGGTCATCAAACACCAAAATCCAAAGTAAATGGGCCAAGGGTTAATTTTCCTTACAAGCGTGTCCAAAGGATATGTTTCCTTTGCCATGCATAGACCAAGTAGTCGACTCGGCCTCAGGGTGCAAAACCCTTTGCTTCCTTGATGCATACTTTGGGTACCATCAAATCACAATGAAAGAGTCCAACTAGCTCGCGACATCTTTCATCCCCTTGTTCGGATCATTCTGCTATGTCACAATGTCGTTCGCCCTAAAGAATGCGGGGCTACATACCAACGTTGCATGCTCAAGTGTTTTGGGGATCTCATTGGGTAGACTGTTTAGGCCTACATGGATGACATCGTGGTCAAGTCCAAATGGGTTGACCAGGTCATAGTCGACCTAGAGCAGACCTTCGCTAAACTACAAGCAAACGACATCAAACTCAACCCCGAGAAGTGCGTTTTCGGGGTCCTAAGGGGTATGTTGCTGGGTTTTATCGTCTCCGAGCATGGCATCGAAGCCAACCCGGAGAAGATCTTGGCCATCATGAGGATGGGCCCAATTCAGAATATAAAGGGGGTACAATGAGTTATAGGGTGCCTCGCCACGCTCAGACACTTTATCTCACGCCTCGGCGAATGAGGTCTCCCCCTCTATCAGCTTTTGAAGATTGCCGATCGCTTTGAATGGATGCCTGAAACCTAGGAGGCACTTGACATGGTCAAGCAGCTCCTGGCGAAGGCCCCAATCCTGGTCCTCCCAAATGACGGGGAACCACTTATGCTCTACATTGCGGCCACCACACAAGTGGTTAGCGTTGCCCTGGTGGTAGAGTGAGAAGAAGAGGGACACGCCTTCAAACTACAGCGTCCTGTGTACTTCATTAGTGAGGTCTTGTCCAATTCAAAGATCCGCTACCTCTAAATCCAGAAACTCTTGTATGCCGTCCTTATCGCCAAGAGGAAGTTGTGTCACTACTTCAAGTCGCATCTGGTGGCAGTCGTGATGTTCTTCCCTCTCGACAAGGTCGTCTAAAACTAGGATGCCACAGGAAGAATCGTGAAGTGGGCACTCGAGCTGATGGGTCAAGGCATTTCATTTGCCCCTCGAATGGCCATCAACTCCCAAGTGCTGGTTGATTTCATTACAAAGTGGACCGAGATCCAAATGCCACCAGCAGTCGTCGATCAAGAGTACTGGATGATGTACTTCAATGGATCACTGATGAAGAAAGGCGTCAGCGTGGGGCTAGTCTTTGTTTCATCCCTCAAGGTACGCATGAGGTACATTGTTTGCATCCATTTCCCCTTCTCCAACAATGTGGCCAAGTATGAGCCACTCATCAACGGCCTATGCATCGTCATCGAGTTGGGTATTCGATGGCTTGATGTCCGGGGCGACTCCCAGCTAGTCATTGACCAAGTCATGAAGGAATCAAGCTACCACAATGCCAAGATGGCTGCTTATTGCTAAGAAGTCCACCAGCTGGAGGACAAGTTCAATGGTCTCGAGCTCAATCACATCTCGAGGCATCTCAATGAGGCAGCCGATGTGCTGGTGAAAATGGTGTCTGACCAAGAGCCGGTGCCGACGGGTGTCTTCGCCAGCGACCAGTACAAGCCCTTGGTCTGCTACGAGGAGCCAAAACAAACCGATGATGGACCGCCTACCCAAGGCTCGAAGGCTAACCAGCCGGTGGCTCCAGCCGACCCTAAAGTCATGGAGCTTGATGAGGATCCAGCGACAGAACCTAACCCTCTGGTCGACTGGAGGATGCCTTACCTCGACTACCTCCTCCGTGAGGCGCTACCGACGGACAAAATGGAGGCTCGGTAGCTCGCGCGTCATGCCAAGTCCTTTGCCGTTATTGAGGGTGAGCTCTATAGGTGAAGCCACACCAGGATTCTACAGCGCTGCATCCCCATCGAACAAGAGAAGTAGTTGTTGAGTGATATCCACGATGGGATCTACAGGCACCATGCTGCGCCTAGGACCCTAGTTGGAAACGCATTCTGACAATGCTTCTACTAGCCGACCGCAATAGTCGATGCTAAATAGATTGTGCACGCCTATGAAGGGTGTCAATACTACACTCGGTAGACCCACCTAGCGGCCCAAGCACTCCAAATGATCCTCATAACATGGCTATTCATGGTATGGGGGCTCGATCTAATCGAACCTGTCAAGAGGGTGCCCGACGGATATACGCACTTGCTTGTCGTCATAGATAAGTTTACAAAGTGGATAGAGGCTCGATGAATCTCTGCGATCAAGTCCGAGCAAGCTGTGCTATTCTTCCTTGACATCGTCCATCGCTTTGGGGTCCCAAACTCCATTATCATGGACAACAGCACGCAATTCACCGGGAAGAAGTTCCTCTGATTCTACAATGAATACCACATCCGCATTGATTGGGTCGCCATGGTGCACCCCTGCACAAACGGGCAGGTTGAGCGTGCGAATGGCATGGTCCTATAAGGCCTCAAGCCTAGGATCTTCAATCGGTTGAACAAGTTTGGCAGACGATGCTTCATGGAGCTTCCCACGGTGCTCTAGAGCCTAAGTATGACCCCTAACCGAGCCACCGGCTACATGCCATTCTTCATGATCTACGACCTTGATTATGGAGCATCGAGGGTTAGTGTGGCAGAACCGCATGAAATAGCACGCTTCTGGAGGTGCTCGTCTTCCACCAGATACTAAGCACCCCGAAAGCTAACTACATCGAACGGTTCCATCAAGCACACCCTAAGGGAGAACTCGAATACTCCATATTTTTATCCAAGATCTAATAATGAGTATGAGTTTACAATACTTAGTCTATTTCATACAACAAGAGTTATCGAAAATACATTATTACAATACCAAGTTCAGAGTGTGGAATTTAAACAGCGGAATTGAAATAAACATCTAACGATAAGATACAAGGATCCGTCTGTGCCCACCAGAAGAATCCTCCACATAATAGCCATTCCTCAAGCTGCACCTACAATAGGGGTAAATAAATCCTGAGTACACAATGCACTCGCAAGACTTACCCGACTAGTGGGAATAATTTCCCGACTCCAAAGGATATGATAAGCTTTATAGTTTGCTGGGTTTCCTTTTTGCGAAAAGCATTACTAGTAGTGAATCCTTATGTATGTTTCTTATTAGCAGTCATGATTAGTTCATTATCTAACCATTCTATGTAAGCACATGTTCTACTTTCAAGCAAGAGTTGAGCAATCAGATCCATTTCACCATCTTTCATCTTCCAGTTTTTACTACGGTGCTAGATCATAGACAAGCCATACAGTATCACATGGTGATTCATGAACCAATGTATCCTAGCTGGGTACCCCGAAACACATGCCCCGCTTGTACCCCAGGCACAAGCAAGACCAACCCATCACTCTCATGTCAAGGGGTCTAGGTCCCTGTCCAAACTTGGACTCTAAGCCCCCACTCCTGAGTCCCAGACTCAGTGTGGTGCTTAGACCTCCACCATCCTTGCCTCCAATTAGTCGGTTCGGAAAGAGCCGGAACCCACGATAAGAGAGCAACAAGCCTTTCCACTCCCATAAGCAAGTATGTGCTCAGGATAATAAGTCTGTGACCTGACTAGAATCCGCAGCAACGGACGGACCTTAACTGATATGGACAGGAAAATAGTGTAACTAAGCTATGCCCCATTGGCCACGAGACATTACACCCACCAATACCCATACCATATCCCTGCCCGGTCTCTATTTCCTTTCACCATTTTATCATAAGAGTAATAATAATCACCTATTGTTAGTAACGGTTGGTTACTCACGCTACCGATAGCCTAAGCATAGCAGCTACTTGACCTATGCTAGTAGGATTCATAGGTAGGTTTATCTATGCATGTAGTTTCAATATAAATCCTGTAACATAAATGTACATCACACACATATATATCCAGTGATCATTCAAAATAAGGATTATGCACCGGGGCTTACCTTGGGCAGGCATGGTGTCAGCTGAGTCAGTCAGTGGCTATGGGACTTCCCCTTGTACGAGGACCTCCTCCTCATACTCCTCGATCACCTCCTCATACTCCTGCTCTTCGGCGGGTACAAACTCCACCAACTCATTCTCTACATGCATGCAATAATGATGCAATGCTTAGTATTTTGGTAACAACTCTTAAAATAAAAATGCACAAGCTAAACTACTAAGCTAGCTCTAATGACTAAGATACTAAGCTAATCATTATCTCTACCAAATAGATTCCAAGCTCACCCTACAAGTGCTTATTTTTTATAAACCAATATCATGCCATTATTCATTTAGCCATAATGGGTATTTAGCTACCATACTAACTAGTCTATTTTAGGGCTACAAAAATTACAGCAAGCACCCAATAATGCCATGAAGCTACTACAGAAATTTCAGAGTTAAAGCTATCACCAATCTACCACAAAAATTCTTACAATAATTAACTTAATAATATTGAGCACTCTCAAATTATTTAATAGCTCCTGGTATCAACAAGCACATATATGAACTAAATACACGAACAGATAGAGCATAATTTTAGAAACCTAATAAAATTTATTTCACAATTATTGGATATCTACATTATTTTATATTAATTACCAAAGTTCAACTCAGAATTAAAATGAAAAGCTATTTCTATTTTCTATGAAAAAGGAAAACTGATTTCAGCCCAACGCGGCCCACGCGAGGCGCGGCCCACGCGCGGAGGCGGCCCACGATGGGGAGCCCACATGCGTTAGCATTCTTGCAAAAACACCCTCGCGTTATTAGAGAATAGCGTGAATACTACACATACTATTTCTATAGACAACGACTTTGCAACGGAGCCCTCATATCTTTTCACCTTCGCACCGGAGAGGTCCTCGAGACACTCCATGCTAGCCGACGCGGCAGGCGATGTCACTAGGTGGTACGTCGGCCACCTAGGACCCTTGCAGACTTAGCTAGGAGACCGACGCTCAACTATGGGCCGACGTGTGACGATGGGCAGTGGTTGCACGAACGGGGTGAAGCAGAGCGGGCTTTCCCTGATGGAGGTGGCCTACAGCGGCGATAACCGTGTTCCGGTGAGCCATAGCGTATAACAGATAATAGAGGTGATGGGTAAGCATCAGTGATACACCATGATCCTACCCATGGTAGTGGCCTGGCTGGAGATGCTCTGAGCAAGTCTAGCCACATGCGCGCGACGAGCTCAACGGTGAATCGCAGCGACATGACCATGACGATGGCATGGAGGCGGCTATAGGGCTACGACTTTGGTGTGCATGATGAAGAGGGGTTCTAGGTGAGGCTAGTGGTGTGGTCAATTTGACGTGAGATGGTGAGGTTGGAGCTGGCCACGGCAAGGCGGGCTGGGCCTTAATGGTGCGGCAGCGGGAGCAAAGCTCCAAAAATTGGAGCTCGGGTGAGCCGCAACCAAGGCAGGGTGGGGACGGTCAGCAAGAGGATGTAAAGGCTAATACGTGAGCATGAGGAATTGATAAGAGGTGCTCGCTCTCTGGCTCATCGTGACCGTGACTCAATGGTAGTGGAAAACAGAGGGAGAAAGAGAGAGACGACGCACGGTAGTGGGCTCGGTGAGGCGAGCCTTGGTGGGACGCAGTTGATGCGACTGAGGGACCTACGTCCAAGCATAAGGGGACGAGCGTGAGCATCCGTGACTGGCCATGGCCCACGTGATGCAATGCCATTAACTACGTGATGACGGCATGCATGGCCACGTGCGGACGACACCCAACTAGGCTAGGGAGGGGCAGCGTGATGCAGCGAGTAGACGCGAGTATGGGAGTGACACGATGGCAGCGGTAGGGACTGCGACCTTGATTGCATTGCGACACGTGACATGGAGGGTAGCAGCAACATCAGTGGTAGCCACGGTGGTAGTGGCAGTCGGGCACAGAGAGGGCCGGCGGGGCACGACGGCCTATGGCTAGCTACAAGCGGTATGGTCAGACCAAGGGTAGCCTTGACCGGCCAGTGTGCGGCCATGCACACGCACGCATGGCATAGCTATGCAGCCGCATAGAACAGCCATGCGTGGTGACCACACGCCCGAACCCGGCGGCCCGAGACTAATTACGCGCATGAATTTTAAAGCGCTAATCACGACCAAACCGTTGCTCCTAAACCTAAACCGGCTTCACTACACTCAAGATGGCACATGAGACTACCAAATCGAGCTATAACACTACACCACTCCTTAACCCTATCTCTCACAATAAATTGCTAAACATAGCAATGTCTAGCTATTGACAGACTTGGAAATTTCTAAGTTTTTGAGCTGGATTTACTTTCTAACTTCCGTTTCAAGACTATTAGAAATACTAGCTAGTAATATTATTTTTCTACAGCAAGTATTTCATTGTTATCTACAAAGTTTGTACTTCAAACTTTATTTAAGTATCACATCCATGTTCTATAGCATTTTTGCTTAATAAAAATTGGTTTTAAACCCTACTTGATATGCATAAACTATTGAATCAACTTTCATTTCACATTTTAGTTGATCATTTTGAGTTATAGGAATTGATCTACACACTTTATCACATACATTAACACATAAACATGATGCTCATAACATGTTTTAGTAGATGATTTATTGAGGGTGTTATAGTTAGGGCGTATGACGAATAGGGAGCCGAGGCAGCCCTCGAGGATGCCATGGACTAGCTAGATGAAGCATGTGATGTTGCCCTCCTCTGCTCAACCAAGTACCAGCAAGCATTGCGCCAGTACCACAACCATCGAGTGCGGGGTTAGGCCTTCAATGTCGGGGACCTGGTGCTCTGCCTCGTCCAAAGCAACAAGAACCGCCATAAGCTCTCTCCACAGTGGGAGGGACTGTACATCATCGCGGAGGTGCTCCGACTAGGCACCTATAAGCTCAGGACCATTGATGGCAAAGTCTTCGTCAACGCCTGGAACATCAAACAGCTACGTCGCTTTTACCCTTAATTTACGCACACTTTCTCTTATCGGTTTTGCTATCGACTCCTCAATCTTTAGTGACACCCAACCCCAGCAACGGCAAGGGGCTCAGGACCATCGATGGCGAAATCTCCATCAACACCTGGAACATCGAACAGCTACGTCGCTTTTACCCTTAATTTACGCACGCTTTCTCTTATTAGTTTTTTTACTATCAACTCCTCGATCTTTAGTGACACCCGACCCCAGCAATGGCAAGGGGTCGGGCCTCACTAGGGAGCTAATAAGAGTATATCTATCTGGTAGACATTCTATATGCCCGACCCTTTCTCACAATTAAGATCTAAAAGCAAGGGCTGTGGAAACAAACGCTGAGTAAAACTGGTCAAACCACAAGAAACCTACGCCCTAGCGGCTACGATGTTTTTGCTCACCAGCATAATCAAAGTTTTTTTCCGCACCCCGAGCTTTTTAGCCTTAACTACAGAAAGAGTCAAAATGCATTTAAGAGTATATCCACCTGGCAAACATTCTCTGTGCCCGACCCTATCTCATGTTAAGATCTAGAAGCAAGGGTTGCGAAAATGAACGCTGTGTAAAACTGGCCGGACGGCAAGAAACCTACGCCCCAATGGCTGTGGCGTTTTTGCTCACCAGCATGATCAGAGTTTTTTCACGCACAGCCCGAGCTTTACAGCCTTAATGATGGAAAGGGTCAAAACATTTTAACCTTTTTATACAAAAAGGGGAGAAGAGCTAAAAATCTATTTGACCATAACAAAATTTAAGAGCTTGTCCACTTATTACAAGTTCACCGCCAAGCTTATTTATCTATCTAATTTTTTGGGGGTGATCTCATCTTCTATCTCCGCTAGTAAGTCCTATGCTAGAGGGGCCACCTTCTTCTCAATGTCATCCTGCTCGGCATGAGAACCATCATAGGTAAGGTGGGATACGGAGCTAAAAATGCTCCTATGGTCCCTTTAGGCCTAGGAGTTCAAAGGCTGGCCCTCTGCGGGTTCACAGCCGCTCTGGGGCACCCTTAGAGTGAG
Organism: Miscanthus floridulus; assembly: GCF_019320115.1. Lineage (NCBI taxonomy): Eukaryota > Viridiplantae > Streptophyta > Magnoliopsida > Poales > Poaceae > Miscanthus > Miscanthus floridulus. The sequence continues at coordinate 75,524,033 of NC_089596.1, read as the reverse complement.
GGGTGGAAAGGGATGGGCCCACTAGCAGCCAGTACCCAGTCGCATGAGCACTGTGGGCATCCCGGCCCACATTTGAGTCTTGGTTGGTTCCTAGTCCATGGTTTTTCCTCGAAGAAAGGCAACGAGCCCTTGGGACCGGTCGAACGGACCTGAGAACTATATAGATTGGCCACTGAGAATCTGGAGTCAGTCACTAGCTGACCCATGCTAGACCCCCATGAACGGGAAGCCAGGGCCCCACTCAAACTAGCCCATTAACAACTCATCGAGCACCATGTTTTGTCCATCGAGGAAAAATGTGGTATGGCTTAGCCCCTCTGTTTTTATCGAAAAAACGCTTGAGGGATGATGATCACAAAGATGAGCTGACCCCTCGACTGGACCCCTACAATGTGTGAGGGCTCGAGGGAAGTTGGACTCACAAGGAGACTGAATGCACGGTCATAGGACAATGGCTCGGATCCTAGGGAGGGGGTACGTACAAAAACTAAGAATAACATTTCTGAAACAAAAAATGCTTTCTCTTACTAGTTTTGCTATCGTCTCCTCAATCTTTAGTGAAACCCAACCTTGGCAATGGCAAGGGGCCGAGTCTCACTCGGGGGCTGATAAGGGTATATATATATATACCCTTTCTGAAATAGTCACCGTGCATGACCCTTTCTCATGTTAAAAACCTAGAGGCAAGGTTTGCGGAAACGAACGCTGAGTAAAACTGGTCAGACTGCAAGAAACTTATGCCCCAGCAGCTATGGCACTTGTCGAGGACCAAAAGTAGGGTACCCAAAGAAGAGGAGTTGATACCCATAAATGCTAATTCATCAGAGCAATCAAGAACGCAACTACATTTCCTAGTGGGTCCTGCCTCATCCAAACCACCAAGGCTACGGGCTCTGTTTCATCCGATGTCTGAGTGCTGGCTCCACCTCACCCAACGTCTGAGGACAAACTCCGTCTTGCCCGACCCCTAAGGGCTGGTTCCACCTCGCCTGATGTTTGAGGGCTGGCTCTGCCTCGCTCGATGTCTGAGGGCTTTCTTCACCTCGCCTGATGTCTGAGGGCAAACTCTGTCTCGCCCGACCCTCGAGGGCTGGCTCCACCTCGCTCGATGTCTGAGGGTAGGCTCCACCTCGCCCAACGTCCAAGGGCAGGCTCTGCCTTGCCTAACATCCGAGGGCTAGCTCCGCCTCACTCGACGTCTGAGAGCTGGCTCCACCTCGCCTAATGTCTGGGGACTAGCTCCACCTCACCCGACGTCTGCACACTGCTCCTTCATAATTACATGCATAGATAAGGCAGGGCACTCAAGTCAACCACAATACCAAGGACCATACCCTGCATGCCTATAGGAAAGTACCGTCAGGATGTAACAAGACGGGCACTTTAAGCCCTTCCAGGCTTGTCAGAGCCCGAATAGTGTTGTAGGCGCTGGCATTTGTCTTATAGTGTTGTGGGCGCTGCCATTTGCCCTCGGGCGCGGATCCTGACGGAAGCTCACGACAACCACTACGGTCATGGAGGAAACTCGCATCACCTACAGTAATAGACGTGCGGTCTCTGCACTGTCTGCTCCCTGTATGGCCATGGATCAGCACCCTGGTTCGCCGCGCCGCTCATCAGGGTAGGATGGGACATGACAACTTGCTAACCATGCCAAGACATGATAGGATCAGCGAACGTGCTCCTAGCGTGGGGCTATCCTTGGCATTGCCTGCCATGTTAGTGGGGCTCGCATAGAGGAAAAGGAAGACCCAGTATCTTTGAAGGACCTCCTTTGCCTCTAGTTTTTTCTTCTTTGTCCAATCTGTAATCCCTGCTCTCCCTTGGCCTATAAAAGGGATGGTAGGGCACCCCACTAAAGGGGAGATTCAAGACACCACACATCATATCACACATAGCTGAGCAGCGATCAAGCTATTAGCACCCATTCGACCTTTCCATCAGAGACTTGGGATCTGTCCCTCTCTCGCCTGTTTCTAACCCCAACTACAAACTTTTTAGTGCTAATAACACGAGCAGTAGCCACAAACTGGAAGTAGGGATATTCTGCCCGAACCAGTATAAACCTTGTGTCTTTTTAGCATACCATCTCGGCCAGATGCGTAATAACACAAATTTACTCATTGGTGTTTACTCGAAACACCGACAACACTCTTCCTTACCAGTGTGACCAGAGTTTCCCGCCCACACCTCAAGCTCTACATCTTAAACACCAAGAAGGGTCAGAACAAATTAACCCTTTTTACACATAAAAAGGGAGAAAGAACAAATTTGTTCAACCAAAACAAAAGAACAAGCTTGTTTAAACGAAACAGGAGGGTTGAAACTTGTCCGCTTATTACAAATATGCCGCCTAACCTATCTGACTAAACTAACCCCTTGGGGGATGATTTCATCTTCTATCTTGGCAGAAAGGTCATGCACCAGGGGGCCACCTCCTTCTCTATGTCATCTAGCTCAGCGTCGGTATAGACGAGCATGAAGCTTTGGCTCATCGTCGCCAGATCGATGTTCTCATAATGAGAATGGGCGATCACAAATGATCGGTGTCAGGTTCATAAACTCGGGGTCCCCAATGCACCCACTTCCATGCAAAAACTCAGTACAGCAGACAACATAGCAACAACGCACACCTCTCGGGCTAGCCTAGATACATAATGACAGGCTAGGGGAACGATCCGGTCCTCGACCAAAAGACCTAGCCAAGGTGGGGACATAGTCTGACTCCAACCTCCTTTTTCGACCGAGGATATGGCGGACCTCTGCTTGCGGCTCTTCCCCGACCAACATGGTTGGGGTCGACTAGGAAAGACCGACCGGGGACGCCCGCTTGGTGAGGGCCTAGGGATCAGGCAGAGCAAATAAGGTAAGGCTCTCAAGTCATACCACAATACCGAGGACTGTACCCTATGATACCCTATGCACCTATAGGATGGTGCCACTAGGCCATGCCAGATGGGTACTATGCAACCTTCTAGGTGTGCCAGAACACGAATAGTATTGTAGGCGTCGATGTTTACCATACTAGGTGAACACGGTAGAGCCTGCCACATGCATCTGGACATAAACAATATTGTGGGCGCCAACGACCGTCTCGTACCCAACAATGTGGGCAACAAGACTAGGTAGCACACGTATATATTCTCTCTCTTTCTCTGACTTGTAAGGCCATCCCCTTCAACTATAAAAGGGGATGAGCTCTCTCCTAAAAAGGTCTCTCTGGCTCTCTGGCTCTTTGGCTCTCCTCAAAAAGGGAAGCTAGACGATTCGAGCACTCGAGGACCTGAGAACTCGAATAGCTCAATAGCTCTAGAACTCTAAAGCTACATAGAGCATATACTCCAATACTTAGCGCATATTAGAGCCCTCATCACTCTCAGCCCTTTGGTTCAGAGTCCGACCGGGCCTTTAACACCCCTTCTTATTCCTACTCGTTTGTAACCCCATAGAAAACTTCGAGCACCTGGGATCAGGAATAAAGTCAGTGATTGACTAAAACTGGACATAGGGCACATTGTCTAAACCAGTATAAATCCTGTGTCATTCAGTGCTAGGCCACATCCGATCACAACGCATAGCAAAACTATAAATATTTACTTGTTGGTCACTTTTCGCATCGACAATTGGCCCACCTTTCCACCATCTTCGTCATGGCGGGCTCGACCGATACGATTCGATTTGGCTCGCTAGAGTTCCCCACACTCCTACTTGTTGGGATGTGGGTTCCTCTTGTCTTCATGCCACTCTAGACCTAGCCAAGTAGGGCGACAATGTCAAAAGCATGGTCATATCATACTTGGCCAACTAGGGTGATAATGTCACGCATCGAGCTCAGCATGGTGGTCAGGGCGCGAACCACGTCCCCAACCTCCATGTGGATGCTCCCCCATTCCCCATCCTCAGTTGCTTCATCGAGGGCAGCCACTGAGACTAGAGACCGGGACATCCCTGCGCCAACCTCAAGCGGCGCTGACCTCTCTCTTGCAGCAGCTCCTCTAGCGATAGAGGGAGCGGGTGATGCAGACACGGAGGCCAGCCCTGTCGCCACATCTGCGAAGGATGCCTCGGGCTTCCATCCGCCCCACCATGAACATGGCCACCTACATGGACGATGGCTCTAAACATGCCGCCTCCACCTATGACATCGAGGACACGACCGGCCATGCTGCGCTCGCCATGGGTGCCCTGGATGCACCCTCCTTCGCCTACTCTCCTGTGGACACAACCGTCGACTGTGCCTCCTCGGCTGATGCCACGGCTGCCCTAATGACACTCACGCTCGCCACCACCATGGCGCCAGGTGGCTCCTGGCGCGTTTGCCGAGAGAAGGATCTTTTTCGAAGCAAGACGCAGGAGAGTCCCATGTCCTCCAACACTGCATGGTACATGGCAGTTAGTTCATGGCAAAAATCCATCAAGACAAAAGTACAAAAAAGTCTTGACTCACCCTGACGCCATCATGTGAGGACATTTTTGGGTTGGCTTGCCCAACCCTGGCTGCTCCTCATCGACACATTGCCGCTTTGAGCCCTCCCTCGGCTCAGAGGGCTTGGACGAGTCAGAACGTACGCCTTCTGCCGACTCTGGATGCGCCGTTGAGGGCTCGGACAGAGCGGGACGACCTGTTTCTGCCGGCTCTAGGGGCCACCATCGAAGGCCCAGACGAGGCGAGGCGGCCTGATTTCGCTGGATCCGAGGCCACCGTCGAAGGTCCGGATGGGGCGGGACGTTTTGATTTCGCCGGCTCTAGGGGCACATCCTCCCCAGTCCTACCCCATGGCATGCCATAGGAAGGGCCCTGCCTATGATGAGGGCAGGGTCCTCATCCCCGATGGCCTAATCATCCCACGAGATGGGTGACATGGAGCCGTCATCCTCTTCCTCCGCTTCTTCTTCCTCCTCTTCTTCAGATGAACCTTGACTCCGCTTCTCCTCGCTGCTTCAACCGCCGTTTTTTCTCCTCATTGTCCTTCTTCTTCTTCCTTTGTTCATCCGCGGCACGGTTCACCGCCCTCATGGCTGTGTGCTCTGGTAGCGACGCGACAGGAGTCCTAGAAGAGTAACTCCACTGGTAGCTTGATGAAGCCCGCGTCCGACCACATCACGGGATGTCCTAGGATCGAGAACACGGCGTCACCCTCCCTCGTGGCCTCCTTGATGCACTGCGCGACTTCACTATTGTGGAGCAGCCCCTGGACGAGCATTGTCCCGATGAGCTACATGCTAGACGTCATCCCAGTACAGCGGGAGGACACACACCATCAGGGGCACCACCCTCCTCACGTGATACCCCCGATGACGCTAGCCCCATGGAGGTTGTGGGTCTTTAGGAACACGATGGCCTTGAGGAGGTCACACATCCTCTTCTTCTCCTTAACGGGTGGCCCCCATGGCCATGACAGCGGAACCTCTTCGATCAGACACCCAGAGAAGACAGGCAAAGGAGCGGCATGGTTGTCCTTCAGGTAGAACCAATGCGAGTGCCACCCCTTATTGGATCTGGAGAGCTGGTAGGGCATGTACTCGGCCACCCACTGCCCTCGGAGGTGGATGCCCACGCATCCCATCGACACCAAGGTCTCCCATCCTCTCTCCTTCTTCTTGATCAAGGAGATGGAGAAGAAATATCTCTACAGCTTAAAGTGGGGCTCGATCCCTAGGTACCCCTCGCACATCACGATGAAGGCCACGATGTGCTGGATCCTGTTAGGGTTCAAGTGCTATAGCTCGATCTAATAGTGGTGCAACAGACCCTAAAAGAATGGGTGGGGAGGAACCATGAGTCCACGCTCGTGGAAGGGCACGAAGGAGACGATGTAGTCGTCGGGCAGCGCCGGCACATCCTCACGGTCAGACACAAGCCACTCCACCACATCGGTCCTCCCATAGAGAAGACCACGCTTGACGAGTCTCTCCATGCATGCATGGGTAACATCAGAGCGATACCATGAATCCATGAAGGATGGAGGTGGCTATGGAAAGCAAAGGCGATAGTGGAGAAGCAGAAGCCACATATCTAGGGCTCCGATGGTGGATTAGCAAGCATGGTAGATCCGAACGGCGGCGGCGAAGAAACAGAGAAGGTAAGGCAGTGGTTTTGGTATGCAGAAACATGAAGGGGGAGGCTGCTATTTATAGGACGGAGTGGGGCAAGAAGGTGAACCGTCCGCCTAGATTCACATGCTCACTGCACCGCATCACGTCACCTCTCTTTGAAGATCATGCGCATGCTATCTCTAGCCATGACCTCAAAGTACACGCTGGATGACGGTTTGCCCGATTGATGGGTCAAGAACCTTCGCAGGTAAGGAGAGATACAGAGCTAAAAACTGCTTCTACGACCTATTTAGGCCCAGGAGTTCGAAGGCTAGCCCTCCGATGGGTTCATAGCCGCTCTAGGGCTCCCTTAGAGTGAGGGGTGGAAAGGGATGGGCCCACTAGCGGCCAGTACTTGGGCACATGAGCACCGCGGGCATCCCGACCCACGTTCGAGTCTTGGTCGGTTCCCAGTCCACGGCTCAGCCCCTCCGTTTTATCGAAAAAACACTTGAGGGATGATGATCACAAAGACGAGCCGACCCTCGACCGGACCCCTGCCACGTGTTGGGCTTGAGGGAAGTTGGACTCGCAAGGAGACCGAACGTGCGATCGTAGTACGACGATGGACCGATCGGATCCTAGGGGACTGAAATCAAGAACAACCTTTCTAACCTCCCGAATCCAATGGTTACATGCCCCCAAGAAGACCGATCGCGACAAAAGGGAATCGTCGTCCTACCAGGACATGCCGTGGGCTACAAAAAGAAGGCCAAGGCCCTCAGAGTCCTCCCATCCGGAAAAACCTCCAAAGGAGTATTCTACTCCTCCGCAAGCTTGGGGGCTACTGTCGGGTATCATTGTTAGGGATACCCAAAGCAAGGAGGTTAGCGCCCACGCTGACTCCCCCGGATGGCTCAAGATATATTAAAAAGTCTCGAGCGACCCCAAGGTTACGGGCTTCGTCTCACCCAAGGTCGTGGGTTCTGTCTCGCCCAACGCCTCGGGTGTGGGCTCCGTCTCGCTTGACCCCAAGGCCGCGAGCTCCGTCTCACTCGACTCCGAGGACGCGGGCTCCGTCTCGCCCTAGGTCGTGGGTTCCATCTCGCCTGACCCCTCGGGTGCGGGCTCCGTCTCGCCTGACCCTAAGGCCGTGAGCTCCGTCTCACTCGATCCCTTGGATTCGTGCTCCGTCTGGTCGGACCCTAAGGACGCGGGTTCCGTCTTGTCCGACGGGGACTCATACCGCCGCCAACCACTCCAGGTCCAAGCATATGGGCCTAGGTCAAAACTCTGACACTAGGAAAGAGGCTGCCACGCCTCGATGTAACCCGTGGCCATGACGGGCCATACCTGGCGATTCACATCAAGAACAGTATCAGGCGTGCCGGTACTGTTCTGCCTAATCCTCGTACGGACGCTGACAGGCACGTCAGTTCACCACGATGTCCGTCGAGATGGAGTGGAACGCCATGATCGGCAGATGACGTCTGTGCATGGCGCCAGTGACGAATAGGGCCACGACGTGGAGCTATCCCTGTTGACATCTACAGGATCGGCGGGACCCGCATGAAGAAGAAGAAGGACCCGACAATCCTGAAAGCCTTCTTCTCTCTTTGTCTCTCTCTTTTGTTCTTCTCCTTTTTCTCCGTTGTAACCCGTGCTTTCCCTTCGCCTATAAAAAGGGAAGCAGAGCGCCCCATGAAAGGGGGCCGGACCACGAGATAAAAACACAAGAGCACGGCACGAGCACACGGCTAAGCGGCAACCAAGCTCTCAGCACCCGTTCACTCCTTTCACCAGAGACTTGGGATCATTTTCCTCTCTCGCCTGTTTGTAACCCCTACTGCAAACCCAAGTGCCGGTAACACGAGCAGCAGCGAACTGGGCGTAGGGATGTTCCGCCCGAGCCAGTATAAACCCTTGTATCCTCCGAACACACCATCCGAACCAGACGTGCAAATACAAATTTACTGATCGGTGGTCCGAAAACACCGACAAAAAGTATATTCGTCAAATAAAAAACTTGAATTTAAATGAATAAGTTTAACCCTAAGAACACACAAACTGTTTGCCTATAGTATACCACCTGGTCACACCTCACTCACAGACTAACAAGTCAACAACGTATTGTACTCGACTCACGTAACTAGTAATGTACAAACGTTAATCGTAACCCTGATTAGGCCTTGGCGTGCACGTCAGCAACGTAAGCGTGCAGCCACTGTCACCCGTGCTCCCTCTTCCCTGCGACCCTGTCCTCTCCCTGCCACGGCGGGAACGAACCAAAGGACGACCCGCTTTCTGTGGCTGGGGCACCGGGCCGCCCGAACCGAGGCCTTGTTTAGATTGGAAAAAATTTCAACCCGATGAATAGTAGCACTTTCGTCTTATTTGGTAAATATTGTCCAATTGTGGACCAACTAAGCTCAAAAGATTCATCTCGTGATTTTCAACTAAACTGTGCAATTAGTTATTTTTTTTACCTACATTTAATGCTCCATGCAAACGGCTAAAAATTGATGTGATGGAGAGAGAGTGAAAAAACTTGGAATTTTGAGTGTATCTAAACAAGGCCCGAAAAGGAAAGGGGGCCCCGGGCCTGGCGCATAGTCAGAAGGGCTCAGGGCCTCAGTCCGCACACTTGACGCCGTTATGCTGGTCGGCCCCCTACCGGCCCGCCTGCTTCTGTACTGGCAGAATCTCCCAAACGGAACGGAACGGAACGGGATGACCGGAGCGGAGCAGTATAGTCCGTAATAAACAACACACGCCTCGTGCGCTTCCTTCCCCTCCCTCCCTCCCTCTGTCTCTCGCGCTCTCTCGGCTTCCTCGCTTGCCTGTCTCCCTCCCCTCCTCGCTCGCTGGTTCGCTCCGGGCCTCCGTCTCCCTCACCAGTCACCCCACCCACTTCCACCCTCCCGTCGTTCCTTTCCTCTGTCGGCTGGCTCCTCGTCGCGTGGTCTGAAGGGAAGCTGGCCCAGAGGTGGAAAGAGCTAACCCCGGTGAAGGAATCTGAGCCACCTGCGCTCCGATCTGTCTTCCGAAGGACGCGGAGGGAGGAAGGCTCCGGATCGGGGATTTGCGTCCTTCCGCCACGCCCTGATGTGAGTTCTCTCTCTCACCCGAGCGCGGTGGTCCGATTTGTGGGCTTACCGTCTTGATTTCCCTGATGCGTCCATTTCCCGCGGTAGGGATGTGATGTGAGAAGAGGCGTCGTTTTTTTTTTCTGCGCGTTTCTCGTCGGGATGTTCGCAAAAATGTTCCGGGGGTCCTCTGTCTCATATTGAAATTCCGCTTATTAGCAGTGCCGGTGAAGAGACCGTTCTGTACTCGTGTTATCGAGAGCTTGCCTGCTGCTGTCGCTGCTTCCGTTGCAGACCTGTTAGTGTTAGATCTTGTGTCCATCTCTTTCGATTTTTTGTAGCCCGTCGATTTGTTACTCGATTTGTTCCTTAAAAGGTCTCTCCTTTTTTACCCACTCCCACCTTTGATGAATCAGGGGGAAAAAGGGGTTCCTTTTGATCTTTTGACCACGGGGCGCCTAATTTCTAGCCTAGGACTGGGTTTGGCCGTACGGGGGCCGAAGTTTCTTTCTCGAAATGTTGCAACATGCCACCAAGAATGGTTGGTGTCATGGTGTGTGATGCACTGATGCGACTTCTCCGGAATTAAAATGTTCTTGCCCTTCTCTGTTCTCCCGCAGCTGCACTCCACAAATTCTGTTGTGATATATGTATCATTTTTTTTTTACTCTCGGAGACCCTGTCCCCCCGTGTGTTCAATCGTGATGAGCTGTACTTGGAATTGATCTATTAATAATCATAACCTATGCTATTATTCACACGCTTTCACATCTAAGATTCTTTTCTTCGCGCAGGTCCAAATCGGCGATTGCCTCCGTGTAGGCACACTCAAAAGCAGTATTTCCCTGTGGGGTGGCGTGATCTCCACTGTTCTATCAGTGGAGCAGCCACGAAGGCTGTCGGAACCTTCCCTGTTACATATTCGCAGGCTAAGCCCCAAGATTCTTGTAGGCTTTACTGCGCTGTTCTAGTTGGCGAAGATGTCGTTCCGCAGCATCGTTCGTGATGTTCGGGACAGTTTTGGTAGCCTGTCACGGC